>NW_015626390.1:2102180-2111990 GCF_001515625.1 Sinocyclocheilus rhinocerous
GAACTCTTTTCTTATCCTGACCCTTAACCTTTTCTTCCCACCTGCTCAACTTCCACATCCAGCCCACAAGCCTGCATGCTGCCTCTAGTGGTCCGTTTCCAGAGTTACACGCTCCTGCTAGCTGGCAAGTGTTGGATCCTGCTGAAAAAGCCCAACAACGGGCACCATTCAGTCACTGCCAGGCTGAATGACCCAGTACATGGCTCAGCTGTACACTAGCATATCAATTCCCCCTAAAAACAATGAACCCAAGCCGACTGACTAACAGACGAACGAAGCGACAAGTGAGAAAACGTCACACATAGATGCCTGTCAACAATGCCTAATTGGCAACACATTTGTTTGTCATTTGCTGAACTTTAACGCTTTCCATAAACCCAACAGTCTAATTAGAACTTGATGGTTACATGAAAATGTGTCATTATTTTCTGAGGAAACGCCACAGACATGCGCACAGCGTTTGGCGTCGGACTAATTAAATCTATTTTGTCTATGCACGGCAAATGAACCTTGATGAGCAATGTGATCTCATTAAATGACAGCACGACAAATCCAGTGCTGTGCCGTGGTGCATTGGGTGCAATGTTTTCCTGACAACAGACCTCAACGGTACCGTCGCCCAAACAGCTGGGAGCTGGCAGACCACAGAAGTTGTGTTTTTCAGCTTTCACTCATTCACTGACTCATCCATGACCATTTCGATCAAAGTGTAACTAACTTTTTCAGCACAGCACTGATTTCATCAATTAAATTATTGACTTTTTTTTTTTTTGAAAATAGTCTATGAAAATTTTCAGTTCAGGCCCCATCCACACGGAGACACGTTTAGCTGTATACGTAAAAAATTTCATCCAGACGGATCCAACGTATTGGGAGCGTGAAACTGCTATGTTTTGAAACCGGGTCCCAGAGTGGATAAATCTGAAAACGACACCTTTGCGTTTTCGCGTGGACAGCCAATTCGTATATTTTGTGAAACGATGATGTCATCACCCCACGTCTCGCCCCTAGTCAGACACCGCTATGTCATGTAACAGCAACAAAAACATGAACAAACACTGAAAGATTGTCTTATTAACTAACATTAACACAGATTAATAAATGTATTGTTCCATGTTCGTTTGTATACAGCGCTTAAGGTTTATGCGCATGGTCCAAGTCTTCTTCTCCGTTTTTAGTGCATCTATGTGGCAGAATTACAGTGCCACATACTGCTCTGGCATGTATACTACATCATTTTGTGTCGGTTTCGTGGTTTTGTGTGTACGCAGATATTTCTTGAGACGAGGAAAAAAAAAAGGATCAGATAGCGAAAGCTCTGGCTTCGTGTGGATGTGGCCTAAGGGTGGAGATGAAAAATAAAATTGACAATAATTCAATTATTTTATTTAAAACATTTTAATAAATTATATTTTTGACCTTTTTTTGTTTTTTTTGAATAAGGCAAAATATAAATACACATTTTAAAATGACAAATTTTAATTTGACAAATGCTTACACATTTTTAAAAAAAGGTTACAATATTATTACAATTTGGCTTGTTACAGTAACGTGGACGAAACCATGCTGGCATAAAATTATTTTTAAAGAAAAAAAATTCTGCATGAATTCAAAGGACATTTTCTACACAACTCAAAAACTATGACCAAAACAAAACACAGTAAAAAATTAAAACTGTTCGAGAGTGAACTGTGAATAAATAATAACATCTTAGTATCTTACTGGAGCCACAGCCTAGAGTTTAGTGCATGTGCTTAGACAAATTGAGCAGTGATGCTTATGCAATCATTCAAAGTTAATTTCCTGTCCTTTGACCACAATCTGAATCAATCAATTTTACATTTCAAGAATTTGCTGTTCAGTTGGTGGAATTCAGTCACAGAAAAGTCGGTAAATTGGTGTAATGCATTACCCTACTTAAACTTCCCACCATAAAATTTTGGTTTCATAGACTACTTCACTTTCCTAAAGAAAACAGAACAAAGTGGGAATGTGACTGACAAAGCACCTTCTGTCAAAAGTAACTTCTGTTCATGTCTCGCACAGGTGTGTAATAAATCATCCACACAATCACTGACCTGCGCTCTGACAAACTGGAAATGAAAGTCTTCCCTCCTGACAAATAATGTTTTCTCTGCCCTCAGGCTTTCTATCGCACTGCGTATAATGTGGGGGAGGTGACGGCATCAGACCTGTTTCCTCTGACATCAATGGCAGAAATTTGAAGACTGACTGATCTTAAACCTTGACTCTTCATCCGAACCAAACTGAACCTTTGAAATCATAAAAGGAAAAAAAAATGTTTTTCTCCTAATCCACACTGACTTGGACATCTAAACAGTGTATTTTCTAATGTGGCGTCTTATTTTGCACAGCTGGGACAGACTATGAGTTTGTGTTTAGCATCACTTCTCTTCCAAGCAACTTCAAAGGCCTCGTCAGCGACACGGTGAGAAACGTTCACCCTGAGACAAAGTGGTCTTAAGCACTGATCTGCCACTGTTTTCTTTACGATTAGCATGGCGGCGGAGCAAAATGTCATTTAGTCAAACAGCGCTCCGACGGATTTGCTGCACTGTTTGTCTTCTTAAACCTACAAGTGAAGAAATGGCAAATGAACCGAAAGCCCATGAATAAAACAAGAGAGAGGTAGAAGAGGTTCTGCCACCTTTCAGGGATCTGACCGCCAGGAATCCATGGAAATTTTGATTTAAGCAGACAGCAGCAATAGGCAGTCGCCTGAATCGTTTTTGCCCAAGTAGGCAGGCTTTCAGTACTTCGTCTTCACTAAAAGACATTAACAGCAGTCTAGTTCTCTCTCCCTGGTTTCGGCATCTGACAACCACGAACAGTCATTCTTGTGTCAACCTGTCTCCTGCACAGTTATTTCTGCCTTTTTCAGACAGTGATATTCAGACGGAACAAGCTAAACGTCTTTACCATTGCAATGAAACAGTCAAGTCTGCGTGGTTCTTCGTGGTTCTGTCTGAGGAACACTCTCAGAAAATTTTAGCTGAAATGTCTGTTTGAATGCAGGTGAAGAATTAAAAAGAGAGATAAGACAAAAGCTGAGTTTCGAAACTTTGCAAACTGTCTCGCTGTCGAAAGCCTACACAGATGGGGCGTTCACCCTGACAGCGATTTACAGTGACAATGCGACCAAGTCATTCATTTACAACGACAGTTGCTGATTTGAGATTACATGAGTGACGGTTTGCGATGTGATAAAGTTGAGAAGAGTTCAACTTTAAGCAAATATGCAGCGACGATGCCTACCGACGGGAACAGAGACATTGACGTTTAGGCTACATGATTTGTTTAGATTACTAATTTTGTTGAATGCAACAGTCAAGTACCAATGTTGGGTAAAACGGATTGGCTTTGATCTTAGATGTGTCTTTAGTTAGTAAAGTATTCAAATTAGAACTAGTAGCAACCAATGCAAATTAATGTCCTCTAGCAACATTAGCATGTGGCTAACAACACAATACCCGAAAACCCAAAGTTTACTCCAGTTTGACACCAACAATTACATGCAGCCAAACACTTAAACTTTCAAACAGAGCTGGGTTTCGTTGGATGATCAACTGGTACCCGAGCCTAGCCAACAAAAGAAATGGACAAATAATTATTTTCTGCTAAACCAGACTGAAAGACTAGCTAAAACCATCCAACTAGTTTTTGCTTTGCTTACCCTGCAAATCATACATGCAGTTATTCCTTCTATGTTGTCCGAAACAAGGTATCTTAGAAGACAGCATAATGTTGCTGTTAACATAGCTTAAAATCCACAGCATCATGGTAGGCAGCTCACTAGATTTTGGTAGAGAGCTAATGTGTCAGGTGGAACTCAAACCACACCTTTGCCATTTAAGGACAAGCCTCAAGAAAGCTATTATTCTGAGAATTGTGAAGTCTGATAAGTCAAAGAGAGGTGATTAACATTGCCTTAACAAATAGGGGTCATTAGCCCAGCAGATTGTGTGTGACATTTTAACTGCACACGCACCACCTCAAATACTAATAGCTACGTTTCTGTCCGCATCCATCTCAGAAAGCTCCATCATATTATCAGCAGACTGCAGCAGGCGGAAGCGTGTCACATATCCAACGTGCGAGCCAAGACTGCCGAGAGACAGGGAAAAAAAATTGTACGTTTTCACTCAAAACAAACCCGCTAGCATATTGATTGCTTGATCACAGGTGGTTAAGTCTTTAGACTGTCTATGTGGGAGCCTAAGTATTACAGATACTGTAGAGAACCAAGGTATCAGGATATCCATCTCTTGGGTTCGCACCCCTGTCCCTTCCCAGCATCCCCTGCTTTGAAGAGGTAAAGCAATAAAGCTCATTTACAGTAAACAGGAGCGATGGGACGTCTTTGTTGTGCCATCGGTGGACATTAATTAGTCATTCACTGTTTGTCCACATGCATAATTCAGAGGGGGAGGTGGCATTTGCAAGGTGTGCGAGCTGTGGGGGTTTTTGGTCATTATTCTTTCATCTTTTTTTTTTTTGGCAAAGCTCATTTCTTACGTGTCTTCATGAATGCATTGCTGATCTTCCACTCCGTGCTGTGAACCACCTGTTCACATTCACCTTCATTGCAAAAGCCTCTGTTTGTAATTTAATGTTTAAAAATAAGTGCTTTAGTCTTAAGCAGAGACATTAGACTGGAGTTGTTAACCTGTAGCCTTCATCTTAGTCTCAAGTCTAAAAGTTGAAAGCCTAATTCTAAAGATTTATTACTTAACCCTACATTTAACCTTTATATTTTAACTTTGGACTTTATAATTAAACTGTAGACTAAATCTAAGACTTTAGAGTGTACAATTACACATACAATTTACATTTAGACTTTAAAGCCTAGGTGAGGTGTAAGCGTAAAGTATGGGCAATGCACTTCTACTTAAACCTTAATATTTGCACTTTAGTAGTAGTTGTAGTTTAGATGAGGTGTCTTTAAATATAAGACTTTGGACTTGAGACAATAACACGATTAAGCTTAAGACACAGACATATATTTAGGACTTTGGACTCTTTAACTGTAGACTAAATCCAAGACTTTACAATTACACTTAAACTTTACATTTAGACTTTACACTTACACCTTACCTACGCTTTAAAGTTCGGACAATGCATTTATACTTAAACCTTATATTTTGCACTTTATACTTAATTCAAAAGCCTTATATCCATAAATAATTTGTCTGAAGACATTCTTGTCTTCAGGCTATGGTCTAGGCTCAAGACACAAATTTAGATTTAGGACTTTGGTCTTTATAATTAAACTGTAGACGAAATCTAAGACTTCAGACTTTATAATTGCACTTAAACTTTACATTTAGACTTTACACTTACACCTTACCTAGGCTTTAAAGTTTGGACACTTATACTTAAACCTCAATCTTTGCACGTTGTACTTACAAAGTGTCTTTGGATATAAGACTTTGGACTTAAGACAAGAATATGATCTAGGCTTAAATCATACACTTAGATTTAGGACTTAGGACTTTTTACTTGTACTGAAAACTTTGATAATGCCAAAACTACCAAAGTTCACGTCTTTTTAGCTAGAAACAAATTATTATGCATGCATTTCACAAATGATTATATATCGGCCATTCAGTCCAAGCTGCAGGTATGTGCAGAACTCTGAATGAGAGAGTCTATAGTACGACTTCTCTACTCCGCTCCCCAGAAATGTATTTTGTGCATGAGTGAATTAGGTGATCATTTTTTATCTTACACGCTCTATGGCTTCTGGAGTCTGCTGCAAGGAAATTGGAGGGGAAAAGAAGTTTAACATTTATCGCATGCCGAGGTTAATCTCTTGAAATGGTGGGATTTTGTCAGAGGGAAGAGGAAAATCCTCAATGCACTCCAGCAGAATTACAGTCATATTTCAGAGAGCTTTTTTTTACCTCCGTCTCTCCTTCTCACCTCATCCTCCTTACCAAGTATCAAATCGTCATTATTTTTATACTTCAAAAACACATACTATAACATGTCTTGGCCCAGATTTATCCAACTAACCTGCTACTTAGGTAAAACAATTAGTTATAGCTAATGGAGTGGCAAGCGTTTAATGGATGTTTTTTATTTTTTTTTATTTTAGTATAAGCCTCTGCTGTCCATTTACTGCTTCAAGAATCAACAAGGGAGGTCATCATTTATGGAGGCCCAAAATACCTGCCTATGATAAGACTGTAACCATGCTACCTTTGTGCCATGAGAACTCCCACATATATTGCAACCTCATCTGAAACTCTAGACACATGTGAGATTACTCAGGAGAAAAATCTGAGACGTTCTTAAAACAAAAGTCTCGACTTGTTCTTTATTCAGTACATTTGCTGTCTTGAAATCAATTGAGATTACAGTGTTAAAGAGATCTCATTTGTAGTTTTTGATTCCTGTGGGTTTGACCTTAAACTGCCACATCCGAGCATCTGTTCTTATTCACCTTTGTAGCCCTTTCTTTATCCCTCTTTTCACAACCTGACAAAAGCAGGTGCCTAAAGGCATCTGGTAAAAATGTACCATGCTCAGAGCAAATCACTTCTTGCAGCTGTCAAAAGCAAGTCACACATCTGTGTGCATCAATGCAGGTCTATTAACACGGAATCTGAAAAGCAGATCCAGAGAAGAATCGAAGAAACCTGTGTAGCTTTAAGCATCATTTCACTGCTATCAAGGTCTGTCTTTCATTACAAGATAGAATTGTGTCCAGTGCATCAGAGCTACACTGAAATCTGCCTTAGCATTAGCATTGCACAATTTAAGAATGCATGTAACAGTTAGCATATACAGTGTACTGTTACTTCCTGGAGTGTATGCTAGTTGGAATGACTGTCATCTGTGCTGTGATTCATGTTTACTTGTGTGCACTTGATGTAACATGTTCATGTAAAGCACTTGATTATAATTTTAACTGTAGTTTGTTATTTGATGTTACATTTAAAGTTATTATATTTTAAATGCACAATATTTCAACTTAATTATAAATGTGTGATTACAAATATTTAAATGCATGGCATACAAGTTTAAACAGAAATTAAAGTATACTTTAGTTTGTCATAAGTCCTTTTCAGTAAATTCAACAGTACACTTTAATTATATTTCAAAGACAATAGAATTATAAAAATTGCATGTAAACATGCACTTAAGAGAGACAAATTTGCAATAAACCTGTAATTAAGTGTTTTAAAATATTACATTTAGTTTGCACTTAAGTATATTATTTAAGGTAAATTAAGATAATATTTAAAAAAAATATGCTTAAAGGGGTCATATGATGCTTTTTTAAAGATCATTATTTTGTGTATTTGGTGTAACAGAATATGTTGACATGCTTTAATGTTCAAAAAACACATTATTTTTCAAATACTGTACATTATTGTCGGTCCTCTATGCCCCGCCTCTCTCAAACGCTTCGTTTTTGAAATCGCATCATATGACCCCTTTAAGTGCTCTTCTTTTTCACAAGGCACAATATGTCTTCCAGCACTGATACATGCATATCATACATTTACTGTAATTAACTACTAAGAAGAAGGAGTTTTATTTATATAGCGCCTTTCCATAGCTCAAGGTTACTGTTCAAAGTGCTATACAAAACATTTGCACACCCACATATACAATACAAACACATAAGGCCACATATAGCCACAATATCCAAAATATATATTAAAAAGATAAGTTTTTAGCTGAGTCTTGAAGGTAGACAAAGATGATATATTAGGAAGTGTAAGGGGTAGCGAATGCCATAATTTAGGAGCATTAACACTAAATGACCTACCACCTACAGTGGACAGCCGAAAACGAGGAATGGACAAGAGACCAAGCTCAGATGATCTGAGGGACCGGGCAGGAGAGAAGTCAGACCGATATGGAGGCGCAAGAACATTTAATGCCTTAAATGTTAGAAGTAATATCTTAAAGTGAATACGTGATGCCACAGGTAGCCAGTGAAGATCATGCAGTAGAGGAGTAATATGAGCAGAACGCCTGGTGGAGGTGAGGACTCTTGCTGCTGAGTTTTGAACATACTGTAACCTTGCATCAGCCAGGGTTAGAGTAGATCGAACCATCAGCGTAGAGTAGACTGTAACCATCAGCTAGGGTTAGAGAAGATCGAAGACGTGCAATATTACGAAGATGGAAAAAAGAGGTTTTAACAACAGAAGAAATATGAGAGGCAAAAGATAGAGATGAGTCAAATAAGACACCAAGATTACAGACAGATGAAGAAGGTTTAACATGAACCCCGTCAATTTCAAAGGACAGGTCCATCCTTTTGACTGAGGTAGCAGAGCCAATCATCAATATTTCAGTTTTGTTATTATTTAGTTTAAGGAAATTCAAGGACATCCAATGCTTGATATCCCTGATGCATGCAGTAAGTGAGTCAGGCAGTGATGACCTATCAGAGCTGGTGGTTAGGTAAATTTGAATGTCATCAGCATAGCAATGAAATTGAAGTCCATGCATGCGTATGATGTCACCAAGTGGATATATATAAATGATAAACAGAAGTGGACCAAGAACTGAACCTTGAGGAACACCCTGTGAAACTGGAGCAGTGGTAGATTTATACCCTTGTATGGTGATATAATATTTTCTATCGCTGATGTAGGAAATGAGCCAGGAAAGAGCTGAACCAGTGATACCGATATCAGAAAGGCGAGAGATGAGCATTTCATGGCAGACTGTGTCAAATGCAGAGCTTATATCGAGAATAATCAAGATGTTTATTAACCCAGAATCCATGGACAGAAGAATGTCATTAAACACATGAAGAAGAGCAGTTTCAGTGCTATGTGATGAATGAAATCCTGACTGAAAAGGTTCAAAAAGGCAATAGGATTTAAGTAAGATCTCAATTGTGAAGCCACAACTTTTTCAAGAATTTTACTTAAGAATGGTAAATTTGAGATTGGCCTATAATTGTTCATATCTAGATGGTCAAGAACCGTTTTTTTAAGTATGGGGGTCACCGCAGCCATTTTTAATTCTGCTGGAACAATGGCAGATGCTATACTACAGTTAATCATATGTGTTATGAAAGGTTCAACCTCAGGAACACACATCTTAATCAAAACAGTAGGTGAAGGATCAATCTGGCAGGATGTAGAATTTGACTTCACAATTAGATCACTTATGGCAGCAGAAGTAGTGAGAGTAAAAGCAGAAAGAGAGTATGTTGTGTGAGCCGAGTCAGCTGACATCAAGTGAACATTTGAGTCAGTTGTATGAGGGGTGTCTTTGGAAATGGATTCAGTGATAGACTTCAATTTGTCTGAAAAGTAATGAGAAAAGTTATTCACAAGCACCTCAGAGCCAGAAATAACATGTTGTGGAGGGTCAGTGAGTTTGTTGACCATAGCAAACAGAGATTTGGGCCTGCACATGGAATTCTTAATAGTAGAAGAGACATATGAGGCTGTACGGTAATTGAGCAAATGTTCTTTCAAAGCCAAAGAGTGCACAATGAGTCCAGTTTTCCTGTATTGTCTTTAAAAGCGACGTCCCATAGCTTTCATTGTTCGAAGTTCCGGAGTGAACCAAGGTGAAACATGTGCAGATGGAACCAGTCTAGTTTTAACAGGAGCATGTTTCTCAAGTATTTGGGAAATGGTATTATTATAGATGCTGCATATTTCTGATGGACAGTTGGATAATAAACTATCTGACAAGGTAGAAACCCTTATTGAATCAGACAAAGCATAAAGATTTTTTATTACTAGTAAAATAATACTAAATGTATGCTACCTAACCTAAACCCAACACCCCCCCCCCCCATTGTTC
>NW_015626390.1:2112089-2146357 GCF_001515625.1 Sinocyclocheilus rhinocerous
TGTTCATTGCTTTTAATTCATTGTTCTAAATATTGTATGACCATATTGTAACTAATTTTGCATTTTACCTCTGAGCACAGCTTAGCAAGCTAATGTTTGTTAGCTAATGTTTGTGAGTTTATCTTGCAGTTGGTCTTATAATTTGACATGGTTGTGTCAGTATAGGGTCAGAGGGGGTTGTGTCACAAAGTCTGGGTCTGGACTTCAACTTATTGCCCACCACAATACCAGCACACATTCAAAAACAGTCAGCTTTACATCCACATATTAGGATGAGAACAATCAAAGAAATCAGACATTGTGAAAAAAACATGCAGAGACTTCTGTAAATGTGTGACAGGCGGTCTGCGACAGATTTGTTGCATCTCTTGGTGTGCAATTTATACCTGTATTTTATGGCACTTGCAAATGACTGTCTGCCGCACTGCGAAGTAATTCCACCCTGTCATATTTGTCTTTTAAAATTGAAACAAATTACGGTGATTTATTATGTGGAGCTCTTTGAGGTGCCCCCCTTTTTCCATTTCTGAGAAGATAAGTCGCTGATGGCAAGATTGCAGGGCCATCCATTTAAAACGTGAGACACTTGACATGAAGACATGTTTCATTCTCTCTGCATGTGACACAGCCCCCTTCCTTTGACTGGAGCCTGTCAGCATAATTCAACCCATCAGCATGCTTTTGTTGGGTAAGAAGAGTGTGTGTACATGTGTGTGTGTGTGTGTGTGCTAGTGCATCTGAGCAAACGAACCGGAACCTTCTATTCCCGTTCTCCCATAGCCATGAACACCCTCTCTACCTCTAGACCCGCTAATGAGGTGTGACTTGTCAGTTGGAGGACCGGACTGCTTGTCATTCTTCGTTCCTTCCTTCCTTCCGTCCCTTCTTTTTCTTCTTGCTCTCGTACCTTCCTCCCCTCCTTAGAGCTCTATCTGTCATGGTTAGAGACAACCCTGGGAGCTATGACTGAGCGATGTGTGTTATAGAGTGTGTGAGAGAGAGCATGTGTAATCCTGGCACTCTGCATCCCCTTTTCCGAAGGAACGGGGGAAAAAAGGAACATAAAATGAACTGCCGGCATCATCTAGTAGCGATTGTAAAGTAGAGCAAGTTGCCAACGGGGTCTTTTGACTGTACAGAAATCCCCTTTTCCCATCTCGCAGATTAAGTCTTCTACTCAAGCTTATTATGATTGTTAGTTGTTAGAACAGGAGTGTGTATATTAGAAAATAAGAAGGTGGTTGTTCCGTGCATGCTGTAGGGTAGGTGATGTCAACAGTAGGTCACTCAGGTAACTACTCAAGAAGAACAATGAAAAATAACACTAGAGATACTTGCACATGGCTCACGTCAACACTACCCAATGAACGGAACCATACTGACTGATGCATCAAGATACAGTGTTACCCTCTGTGTTGTACTACAACATTGAAAGTTGGAATGGTAGTCACTGACTTATTCTGGTACAGCCTTTTGATTAGCAGCATAACGTCGGCCACAGACTGCTGGCTGACCGTCTCATGCATAAGGCACACAAAATGGGAAACACTTCGGATTAGCAGCATAACGTCGGCCACAGACTGCCGGCTGACCGTCTCATGCATAAGGCACACAAAATGGGAAACACTTCGGATTAGCAGCATAACGTCGGCCACAGACTGCCGGCTGACCGTCTCATGCATAAGGCACACAAAATGGGAAACACTTCGGGAATTTATCATCTGATTGGTTGACGTGTGTCACATTCTTTAACAGTACGCCTGGAATCAAAGCCATTGTGACGTAAAACTCCCTCATGGAAGAAGAAAGCCATCGCCTTTACAACGGTGGCAATGAGCACTTATCAGAATCAACTAAATGCTGGATTCTCAAAAGTATGTAAAGTTCACAGCATAGACTCTTGACAACTGAAGACTTTTTTGAATTAATTATTTATTGCTCTGTTATTGTAGGTACACTGACGCTAAACAAAACTAACTGCTATTGGTTGCTTTACATGTCGGTCAGACGGCCTCTTTGGCAGTCCTTGGCCAATGAAAGCTGCGATGGATTCAGATGTTCTGCCGTTAATCTGAAGGTCTGGCTACATGAGACTAGGTCCTCATTAAAACTTAATTAGATCAAGAACCACCCACTTAAGGGTCATTTACACGACACTATTGTCAAGTGTGAAAAAATGGAAAACTCTTTATGCTTTTGGCCATTCATTTTAGACAACAACAGCATTTTGGGGGCCTGAAAATGCAAACCTTTCAAAGTGCAAGTTTTTGAAAACATTATTTACATTAGTACAAAAAATGCAAATGTGTGCATGCTATGTGGTCAGTCTATAGGAATGTGTATGTGCGCAGATACATAGTGTTTCTTTACAAAGTGACATCGCCAACTACTGGCCTGGTATAATACAGCATTTTTTGTCATTTTTGTGGATCTGTGTGAACAGGCATTGTTTTAACCACATCATCATCTGTACAGAAATCTTTTTAGAAAATGCAAACGTAAAACTACATCATTGTCATGTAAAAATTGTCGTGTAAAAGGAAGTGCATCATTCAGTACGTTTACTTGGACAACAATATTTCGATTATAACACGATTAAGACAGTACTCTGATTAAGAATCTACCATGTAAACACAGATTTTTCGTGACCTTAATCTGGCTAAAGTCATACTCGAAGTGAACACAAATCGAATTAAGACATGTGGTGTATTCCTATTTTAGTTGCATTATCAAAGTGCAGTATAGACATGTACACACCTCAAATCACACTATTACCATCGTGTAGGACTTTTCGACGCATTTTGGGACAGGATACACACATGGCAGTGGTCAACCATTTGACGGCAAACAAAAGAAGCATGGCTTCAACAACGCCATCATCTGTTTGCACATATTGCATGATAAATAATTAACTGCACTTGAGGCTTTCGTAAAATTAAAAATGAAACACCCAAAACTGTATATTGTACCATAACGAAGACGAACTGTATGTTGATATGTGAAATTCTGGAGGGAACGACGGATGGCGTCGGGTGGGAACGTAATGACATGTAATTAATCAATCTATGTACTATAACGTAAAACAGGAACATGAAAGGAATATTCTAAAAGCAACTCATGTAAACACCTTAATATTAATAATATTGTCTTATTTAGAACAAGGTAAATAATTAGATTACTGATGTCCATGTAAACGTATCCATTGTCATGTAAACACCCTTAGACAGAAGAGACCATCTTATCTACATATAAAAGTGACCAACCAGTTACGCACATTATCCTTGCACAAGATTAGACTTCTATGCCAGCCCAATTTATATATGTTGGTTCTGATGCAAACACTCCATTTCATAGTGTACAATGATAACTCCAGAAGTTGAGAGCTCTTGCTCATACTCTTGTACTTGTTTAAACTAGTTGTGTGCATCTCTTACCCATCTCACACAAGTGCTCGTCCATGTGGATGACTGTTGTTGTTGCGGTTCCATTCCTTCATTTTTTTTTTTGAATGTGAACAGGTTGGAGAAGTGTTGCCACCTTGTCACCATCGTGCTAACCTTGCAATCTCATAAAAGCTCCCATCCTTGACACTATCTGCAATGTGTTCATGTGGACGCTTGTATTAGCGGTGCACTGAAGCATGAAAGCAAATCATGTGAAACGCTCCTAATAGGGTAATTAATTCACAATATCATTCATGATATCAGAAGCACCGATATGTTCTCAATGTACCTACGCAGTTTCCATCATTCCCATTCATCTATTGTCCATTATTTCATCAAGTCATCAATCAATCCCTACTGCAAATCTGATAAATCATGCTTGTATGCAGTTGCAAAATGGAATACAGTGACAGTCACAGTGTTTTTATGTTCCAGACAAAACTTACTGTATTCTTCGGTTTCCAACATCATATAATGTCGCTCACACACTGTAAGATTTTAGTCCTGATTTTTTAAAGATGCAATCTGAGAGAAGCTCTGATGTGTGATGCTCGAGAAATATTTGGCAGGTTAAATATCTAGGCTTGTCTATGATCCAAGTCCTGCAGTGTGAAATGTGGGTAACGCTTTAGATTACAACCCGCAATGTACTGCGTAAGTAAACAGAATTTACAGCGTAACTTTTTTGTAATTAGTGTACCTATTCAGTACCTCCGTGTAGGTATAAGGTAACAATATGCAAAGTTTGGGGAATAAAGGAGTAATAATCTGTAAAATTCTACATGGAACAAGGGGGGAACAAAGCACCATTTTAATTTACAGCCCGCAAATGTTGTATTTACCCTGTAACTACATGGAACAAGGGGGGAACAAAGCACCACTTTAATTTACAGCCCGCAAATGTTGTATTTACCCTGTAACTACATGGAACAAGGGAGGAACAAGTTGGACTTAAACACAGAGCAAGTGTATATTTGCACAGTAATTACAGAGAAAAATATTGCACTAGTTTTAATTTAATTGTTCGATGGCCAAATTAAACCCTCTACATTTTTTTTGCTATAAAAACACCACAGTATACATCCACTGAAATACAAATATTTTATCATGTATTTTTTCTGCGAACAGCTGGAAAGAGGTAAACTTGTTTTAAGCTGCGTTGAACCTTGATGGTATATCATGCAAAGTTATTTGGTGATAGTGGTGTTGAGAAGTTGCTGAAATCGACGAATAAGCTTTCATAAGTTAAGTAGACTTGTGAATTATAAATCATAGCAGAAACTCATTAACTCATTTCACTAGAGGTCCAGTTTTGTTGTTCAGTAATCTCCATCATGTCCATCCTTTAAAAATAGAATGTGTACCCCATGGTTAAAAAATACCTATACGCCTATAATAAAATACCAATATAAAATTATAAAAAGTATATATCGTCTTTCTAAATCATTCCCAAACATAAGATTATTGTTTAGGCCATACATACCACGTAATATTAGAATAAGCACCACTAGTTTCAAAATACTTACAGTATAAATGATTTGTAATTTTACAGGTTGCTACCCCTTTATTCCCCACACTTCACATATTATTCCCTTATACCTACACGGAGGTACTGAATAGGTACACTATAATTACAAAAAAGTTACACTGTAACTTCAGTTTACTTACGCAGTTCTTTGCAGATTGCATATCTGGTTGTTACCCCCCTATTACCCAAATGATTTTACAGGTTGTTACCACTTTATTTCCCAAACTTCGCATATTATTCCCTTATACATACATGGAGGTACTGGATAGGTACACTATAATTACAAAAAAGTTACACTGTAACTTCAGTTTACTTACGCAGTTCTTTGCAGGATGCATATCTGGTTGTTACCCCTTTATTACCCAAATGTAACACATTGTTCCCTTATACCTACACGTACGTTCTTTATAGGTACACTATAATTACAGAAATGTACACCGTAAATTCAGTATACTTGCATAGTTCTTTGCGGGTTGTAATCTAAAGCGTTACCGAAATGTGTTTTGACTGGAACTGACATCAGCAATGATGGACAGTTGTATAGCGTGAAAAAAAGACCGCAATCCAGTGACTTTGAAACATATGAGTAACATAAGCTTTTGAAAAACTTTTCATATATTTAACACTGCAGATATAAAGAAATAAAAATGAAATCTGTGTAAAATTATTTTAACAATTAGCCTGTTATGTCACTTCCAAGAGTGTATGCATTAGTTAGCAATGAGTATTGTTTGGCCATTACAAAATTCACTATCCAACTCTCCATTACTTTGATCCTTCACGAATGAGATGTCTTTCAGCTGATTTGATGAATATAAAGGTTGATTTTTTTTCCCATCAAAATAGAGGTCGGTTTCAATTCAATTCCAGTGGAACCAAAGTTGTGTTTCAGACCAGGTGTGGGTCAGCCGTCACGTATACTTTTATATAGCCTCCATCACCGTTACGTCTTAGCTTAGCTAGCTGTTTCCAAGTGTTTTTGACTTCAGGTCGGGTTCAGATTCGAAATTAGACAAGACCAATTGGGTCAAGTCAGGTCACAGGGTCTTCTTCACGGACTGGATTCAGGTTTCAACCGCTACATAATATATCTTTTGCAGGCTCTCTCTCGACATTAGCCGTATCTCTGTCTGCTAACTCGTCGTGTTGAATTACACTACGCTATGCCACATGACTTGCTTGGGTTCTTCAGACTGCTGCCTTACTTTTGCTAATTGCACTTGCATTATAAAAACATATTCCCCATAGAGCTCTGCCAATTTAATCTTTTGTTAAAACGTGTGAAGAACATTTGTAATTTAATAAACCTCATTAACAGGAAATGGAAGAGGGAGGGCTTGATGGGGAGAGGGGAGATTTCAGACAGCCTACCGAATGTCCTAGAAATGCCCTGTTTTACCCCTGAAAGGAATTCATAATGAATGTCTCACCCTCTGCTAATCACTGAATGCCATACTGTGAACACATCAGTCATACAGCCTGCCAATTATGCATGCTCTTTTCATACAATGCATACAATATCGGATACAATTATTTAATTTGAACAGAGTGTGTATGTGTTTAAATGTTAAGTATACGTGGCTTTAATTTGCAAAGTTACAATCTAATAATGGTCAGAGCTAATATTTCTGAATAATCTGTGAAAATGAAATCAAAATGTTGCATTTAGATGGTTCCTTTAGAGCGCATTTTTCTCTTTTTATTATCATTAGCTCTGACATGATCGTCACATCTTCAGATGTAATTTTGTTTAATGAGAATGACAGTAACAAAATGGTGCAGTAGTTTATGCAAATCACTTCTCGCACGTTAAAATGATTAAATGGCGGAATAATATTCTTCTGCAAGCACAAACACTGAAAGGAATTCATAATGAATGTCTCACCCTCTGCTAATCACTGAATGCCATACTGTGAACACATCAGTCATACAACCTGCCAATTATGCATGCTCTTTTCATACAATGCATACAATATCGGATACAATTATTTAATTTGAACAGAGTGTGTATGTGTTTAAATGTTAAGTATACGTGGCTTTAATTTGCAAAGTTACAATCTAATAATGGTCAGAGCTAATATTTCTGAATAATCTGTGAAAATGAAATCAAAATGTTGCATTTAGATGGTTCCTTTAGAGCGCATTTTTCTCTTTTTATTATCATTAGCTCTGACATGATCGTCACATCTTCAGATGTAATTTTGTTTAATGAGAATGACAGTAACAAAATGGTGCAGTAGTTTATGCAAATCACTTCTCGCACGTTAAAATGATTAAATGGCGGAATAATATTCTTCTGCAAGCACAAACAGCCCTTGAGGATGTGTGGTGTGGGTGGGCTTCTGGGATTGTGGTTTTTGTGTTCAATCATTTAGTCTTCTTTCCTAATTTTATACTGAAATGCTTTGAAATGTGTATGTTTGTCAGACATGCGTGATGACTTGGACGAATTAGTGAAAATCCTGCTGCAAAAAAAGAGCTTAAATCAGTCTGAGTTGCAAGTCTTAACTCATCTAAGCTGGTCTCCCAAGGTGGTCTTTGGCTATCTAAAACCATCAGACCAGCTCAACTAAGTCCGGAAAACCACCTTAGGATGGTTTAAGCGGTGTTTTCAGCAGGGAAGAAACAAATGGGAGAGCCTGAGTGAGTCTGACCGGAGATGGCAGAGAGGAAAACAGCTCTTGAGGTGCCGGGCGAACCGATCAGGCGAGTCTAGGAAGGAAACATGCCATGAAGGGCTTCTCGGGCTGCGTTATTGATTGGAGTTCACTGGTGGCCATCATTGAGACAAACATGGTGGAAAGCACCAAAGGCGATCATTACCGCTCGAGCACTGGTGTCAGTAAACATTAGATTGTCCCTACACTGATACTAAAAAAGAAGCCTGGCTTGAGCAACAGCTCTCAGTTGTACAAAGGGTTCCCTGTGGGGGTATAATTCAAATCAATAGATGCTCTGACTATAGTCAAATGATTTGAGCACTAATAGATTGCTTTTGGAGGAGAGAAAATACTCTCTGAACACATGCACACTGAATTTCAAGTAGAGCTGGATATCCTTACAATGTAACAGTGATTAAAAACACATGTTGAGATCTGACAACGTTACAAGAACGAGTAGACATAACAGTAACAGCATAGACATAAACAGAAACATTGTTTGGACTTTGCTGTCACGGTTTCATCTTATAATTTGGTTTTAAGAGTTAGTTACATGACTATTTCTTACCCTTAGAATATCCTCTCTCAAATCTTACTTATCATTCAGAAAAGTTCAATACAATAGTTAAACTACCGTTGCTGACACTACAAACTTTTATCTTTCAGTGGTGGTGAAGTACAAAGAAATCTTGATGTTGGCAAGCTGAGCACTTTCATTGCTTTGTTCTCCATTTCTGCTCCTGAGCAGAAAGACAAATTAAACAAGTTCCTATAAAGTGGTGACATAAGCCTCTGGCAGTGCGCTATTAGCTGGGCGCCTTATTTGTTAAGCGACTAGATGAATTTATTGTGTTTGTATGGGTGGCCACCTGCCTAGCCCTGTTCAAGGGTATTTTGAGGCTCAGTTGTTAGTTGGTTAATCTTTCTGTGTGGATGATTGAGGCTCTACTGTCCAAGATAAAAACAGCAAGAGAGATGTGTCTAAGGGATCATAAAAGAAATGGTTAATTTAGCGCTCGAAGGACTATTGACCCCGGAGACTCACTGCTGGAGCAATACTAATGCCTGACATCTAAAGACTGACAGACAGCAGTTATGACTAAATGGTGCAGTTTGTAGTTCTCAGCAAACTGTCTCATTTGTGTCCCATGCATGACTTATTATTCATATATTGTACAAACAAAACAAACTAGAGGTTTCGAATTCGTTTATTTACATCAAGATATATCTGACTGAGAAGAATGTAATGCAAAAGCCATAGACTACAGCATGAAATGGGTTTTTATTAATATGTTTTTCCATTGTAATATCATCCCGTTTTTTTTGTGTAACTAATCATCACCATTAGATTTAATTGTTTATTTAGAACAGGGGTAGGCAAGTTCGGTCCTAGAGAGCCGCAGTCCTGCAGAGTTCAGCTCCAACCCTAATCAAACACACCTGAACAAGCTAATCAATGTCTTCAGGATTACTAAGGCTATAGGCAGGTGAGTTTTTTTTTCAGGGTTGGAGCTGAACTCTGCAGGACTGCGGCTCTCTAGGACCGAACTTGCCTACCCCTGATTTAGAATGAATTGAAAAATGAAACTATTAACATATTAAAATATATGTTTTCTAAAAATCTTTTTTGAATCTTCTGTGTTCTTCATCATTTGATGCATATAAACACAGCTTCTTTATGCGAGTGCATATATAGTGCAAAGCATCTCACAGAGCAGAGATGGGCTGTATGTTTAGGATTCATGTGGTTAAATGAAGCATAAATTCAGAGGGGACTCTTGACCAATGTGTCCAAACAGCATGTCCTTGTAAAGCCCTGTGGACATTAATACCAGCTGTCCTTGGTAGGCATTTCCTATTTGTAATACCTTCATGTTCCTGCTTTGTTTGACTTGTGTGCAACTTCTATACAGGACAGTAGCATGAATGGGATTTTATATATAGCAAAGAGAAAAGAGAATTTTTTTGACTGTTTGTGTACAAAAATGTACACAAAACGAACTCAAACCACTTTAAGTTAACCCGATTCTCTTTGCATTCACACTGTCCCTCACCATTAAATTGGAGTCAGATCTCATGTAGTCAGTTTTAGTTTAGACTACAAATAAAATGGACCAAGATGAGATCTGACTCCCATTTCAAGAAACAGTGTGAATACAATTTAGTTCGATTTTGGTACTTTTAAAGTTGTAGAGAGTGAACGTTACAATGTTAAAATAGTTTATTCTCTTTTTGAGACAGGACTTTGCTTGATCGATCAGGAAGAATTTTTTGGGGAGATCTTTTTGGAATTCTATTTACTGACACTTGTTTCGTTTAAATTGCACACTTCAGCTTTAAAGGAGATTCAAGTTACGACACAAGGATGTCTCTCTAGGAACAACAAAGCATTTAGATCCAGGAACATGTCCTACTTAACACTATGCCTCTTTAATGTTTATTTTTGTCAACAAGTAAACATTGAGTAACACAAAGTAAAATGTTAAATGGGTGTTACATCATCATGTTTATGCATGAGCAAAACCAGCGTGTTTTTTTAGCAGTCAGCTAGCTTGATCTCAGTTCTGTGGTATAAGAGGGAATTCTGTCTCCTTTCCGGAGCGTATTTATGTTTTTGACATTCCGCTAAAGAAGAAACCCCTAAGGCTACCCGCGTTAACACGGCCTCTATGTCAGAGACAGACTTAGCAAACATTTTTATTAGCCATTGATTCATAGCCAGCTCTGCTGAGCAGCCTTTTATGCCAGACAACACCGCACGAGTGCAGCTGGCATCGGTCTGATAGTTAAACCAAAGCACCTCTACCCTCTAACAGCTCCTAATAAAGCTCTCACGAAAAAGATATGAATGTGAAAAGAGAGAAATGGAGGTGTGTAGCAACCGGATGAGTAGTCTGCTTGCAGTGAAAAAAGCAATGGGTAAAACAGAAATCCCACTAATAATGGAGGTGGCAGTTTGTTACACCATTGACTGATCTGAAATATCTGACACTGCAAAGCACTTTGGAGTCACTAATTACTGGGTATTAACCTACTTTTATCCCATTCAAGTCATCCACAGTGCCTTTAAAGCGGAATATGCAAGTGCTTTTTTGCAGTGCACTAAATTTGCAGTGGGTTTACCTTATTCTTAAGCCTGTCGATGAAGTTTAAAAGGATGTACCGGGTTCAATGCGAGTTAAGCTCTATCGACAGCATCTGTGACTTGCAGTCGATTGCCACAGACAATAATTTCGACTCATCCCTGAGTTTGTAAAAACAAGCAAAAAACTGTGTTTACAGTAATGCACTCGACTCATTTCAAATGAATAAGTTACAAAGCAGTTTTGAAAGGATAGACAAGTAAACATGAGATTAGTCTGCTTACCAACTTTGTGCAAAGTACATGTAGTTTAACTCTTGTCATAAACATCTAAAGTCAGTAATCCAGTAAATTTTGCATGGTAAAAATACTAGAAAGAGGCATGACATAACTATAAGTATATTACATAAGCCCTATTCAAATGGTAATTCTCTCTCATGGGATGAAAGGTATTTTTAATATTTATAGGGGTTAGTCAGTTATTTTACTGCCGTCTAACTCTAGAATGTTGGCATTATTCTCCCACCACCAGCATACACATTTCTGTTCGAATTACATTTACATTCATGCATTGGACGATGCTTTCATCCAAATCGTCTTGCATTTCACTTAAGTTATATACAGTCAGTTCATGCATTCCCTGCGAATCAAACCCATGACCTTGGCAGTTACAGTGCCATGCTCTACTGTTTGAGATGCAGGAATTACCTACTGGTTTTTGACAAACACCGGAGTCATGTGGTAATTTAAAATTCCGCCTAAAGTCTCAAGAAGGGATCAATCGAGAAGACATCTGGCAAATCTTTTTTAACTCTGCCAAACACACGCACGTGGTTATACTTCATAACATGTATGCATTTTAAATATGGATATTTTTATTAATGAAATGCTGGAAATTATTTACACAAATAATACTTCGTAACTGCTCCACTATAGCAACTGGGAGCTGTTAAGAAGATTTAGAAAAACAGAGAACAAAATCACTGTTGAAATGGGCCATAACGTTGCATATACAGTGGGTACGGAAAGTATTCAGACCCCCTTAAATTTTTCACTCTTTGTTATATTGCAGCCATTTGCTAAAATCATTTAAGTTAATTTTTTTTCCTCATTAATGTACACACAGCACCCCATATTGACAGAAAAACACAGAATTGTTGACATCTTTGCAGATTTATTAAAAAAGAAAAACTGAAAAATGCTCAGTATTTAGTAGAAGCACCCATTTGATCTAATACAGCCATGAGTCTTTTTAGGAAAGATGCAACAAGTTTTTCACAGGAGAGATAAAATGCAAGAGAGAAAAGAGTTTAAAATCACAGAAGATCAATTTGCCAATTATTACATATTTTATATACACAAATATTCAAGTATTTTAATAGCGGTATGATATCGAGTCAATTATGTTATTCATGGTGCTTCACAGAATTAGATAAAGTTATTTTGCTACTCTGATTTATATTCTGTACAGCATAATGGATAATGCAGTTTTTCACCACAAATTTGGCTATTAAACACAATTATTTATTTATTTAAGACAAATTAATGAGAATAGATGGCTTCAACAAAAGCATATACCACTGATTAACAACCTTGAGTTTTTACTTCAGGAACCCAACTGTTGCACTCTATATATATCAACAGGGGTCAAAAGAGGTTTAAGCCATCATGAAATTGCTTGAAAGCAGTATTCTTTCCTGTACTGATGTATTTCCTCTTGAAACAGGAAGTTTCGGTAGGACATTTCAAATGTTGCTTTAAATAGTCAGTAGCTATTATTTTGTATTACAACCATGAACATGATTTGCTCCTTGCTAATGCTAGTCAGAAGTAGGCAGTATTGGGAGGACCTTAAAGGGAGCAGCATATACTGTACACCAGGCATATTAGCCTCAAAGCTAATGGACAGTTTATCTATTTAGTGACATATGTTCAGTTTGATCAACTGAGCTGTCACGTGATATGACTGAAGCATAAACCATATGATTATAGTTTGATCAAATTTTAGATCAGAGCTGTTGCTTAGTGTGAGAAAAAAAATCATATATAAATATGACAGATGTGTGCTTATGAATAGCTTATTGACTGAAATATTCATGAAGTGTGTTGTGTGTACACAAACATAGTTTGCAGTTATAACCCCCTGCAGTGTTTATCTAGGTATACTTAGTCTAATGCTAATAATGTGTCATTTTATCTGCAGTGTAGTTTACATGCAGTATAATTAAACTAACAGTCCCTACTCAAAACTTTGCCATCAAAAGACAAGATATTCTAATTACCAATTTAATAATGAAGCAGACATCAAAGAGAACTGAAAACATTTCAACACAAAGGAGGACTGGAGAGAGCAGCTAGAGATGGAGGATTGTGGTTGGAAGGTTTCGCAGAAGTTCATCTATCATATCGGCTTTTGCCTTGCTTGAAAAATCAAAACAAATGGCGGTGGAAATCAATTACATAGAGAGAGAGAGAGAAAAAAAAAACTATGTAGCTTGTCAGAAATGCACAGCGTTCTCTTTGGCTCCATTTCTTCATGCTCGACAACATGACAGAATTCCAAGATTAAAATCTGAAAACTTTATATATTATTTACGCCCTTACCTGCTCAATCAATTCCCAAAAGTGAGTTCTTTTCAGGTTTTGTTTTGTAGATCAATATGCTAACTATATCTATGCTTTGGATTCTTAAAGGGATAGTTCAACCAAAAAATGAAAATTCTGTCATTAATTACTCACTCTCATGTCGTTCCAAACCCGTAAGACTTCTCGTTCATCTTCGGAACACAAATTAAGATATTTTTGATTAAATGTGAGAGCTCTCAGACCCTGCATAGACCGCAACGCAACTGTAATGTTTCCAGGTCCAGAAACATAGTAAGGACATCGGTAAAACAGTCCATGTGACGTCAGTGACTCAACTTCAGTTTTGCGAAGCTACGAGAATACTTTTTGAGTGCAAAGAAAACAAAAATAAATTTATTTAACAATTCTTCTCCCCCGAGTTACGTCTTCCGCCATTTTGGAGCGTAACCAAGAGCGTAATCAACGTAATCAGTGTTGTTTACATTCGGGGGAGAAAGCGCGCGCATGAACAATCTGCGTAATCAGCGTTGTTTACGCTTAGGGGAAAGTATGCGTTATGATACTCTCTAAAATATTCTACATATTATCAATTTTGGGTGATATAATAATTGTGTTTTCTTTTGGGGTTGTTTTCTCAGTCTCTATTAATATGTTAGTCAACTGACCATGAAAATATATAGCCTACTTGATTGAATTGATATCAGCTCGCAGATTCTCTTTTATCTGAATTCTGACAAAGCCTCAAACGTAATTAACATGTTTTTATGAACTTTAAAACAAGGCATGTGATGCAGTGAATTAACTAAGAATAAATACGATTTTTTTTGTTCTTCTCAGGCTGAGCTTTTGTAAACAGCTATGTTGTCAAGGAAACAAGCGCCATGGTGACACTTTATTCTGAACAACTGTAATTGGAAATGAGTGTAAGATAAAATCTTTATATCCAGATATTTGAGGAACTCTGGGGAAAAAACTACACTGCTCATTATTGCTGTATAGTAGCTTGAATGTACTGTAGATAATGAAGATACAAATGGAGAGATTGTGCTGTGGGGATAATATAATAGCCAAATTCAGGCAGATAAATGGAAGTTAAGGTTAAATTGAGTGGATCCACTCTGGGTCAAATCAACATAAGTGAATCCTACTTCTCTGATAAACAGCGTTTGCTTAATAGGATATGCTGCTTCATGCAATTTCTGAAATTCTCCACATACCTCAAGGAAATATTGTATTTGTGTTACTAAAACTAAAAAAAGACCATAAATGTAGTCAATATGACTTCACTAGCCTCATGAAGTCTTTGTGTGAGGAACAGCCCGAAATCAAAGCTATTAAATCACTAAAAATCTTACCTTTGCTTGCAGCTCTCATATCTCATTTGCACCTTTACATATTCAAAACTGATGTCATATTCATGGTCCCTATTTTCTAACACACTGTGAAATGCCATATTTGAATATGTGCAAGTGTGACTGAGATTTGAGAGCAAAGAGTACGATTTTCAACTTTTTTTTTTTTTGTCATTCGTTCCCATTGACTTGCATTCTATGGAAACAAGTAGCATGGACATTCTTTGAACATTGAACTTCTTTTTCTGTTGTTGATTAAAAAGCATCTTTTTGAATTATGCCTCTATGCTTTTTACTTTGTTTTACCTTTCCATGCTGACTGGGAAAACATGTCTATATTCAAATTCAAAACAGTGTAAAATGTACTGAATAGCTTTTAAGGAGTAAAGTACATCTATTTTAGCAATAATCATATAAATGAAAATCAAGTTCTCATCTATGGAAGCATATGCAATGCTAATCTGGCTTTTGCAATAAAGAACCCCACCGTTCATTTCATGACTTCATGTTCAATATTATGAGCAAAGTCACACATTAGACCAAGAAAGCCAAAAAGACAACTTTATTTTTCATCCAATAACCTGTGAAAACACTTTAGTCTCCCTGTAGTTGTCCAATACCACTTTTCAAGTTAAAAATTTATCCTATAAGCATACCACAGCTCAAACTGAGCAGCATACAAAACATGTGGTTGCTACGTGCCATATATAATAAATGCTCTGTCTCCAAGCTAAGGCAACAATCTACTTCTCTGAGGTAATATCATGCTTCATACATTTACTACAGACTGTAAAACATCATGGATGGAAAGTGAGACAGTAATGTACTGTACAGGATTATTAAAATAGCTCCACAAGTTCCTATCTTGCATTACTAGCTTCAGTTTCTGAAGTGGGTGGTCTCTTTTGAGTCGTAAGATACAATCAAATGTCGTTTAACATTCGATGCGCTACCCTTGATTTTTTATTCTTGGTACAACTCTCATCTTTTGAAAATGTTGTTTCTTTAAAATAAGCAGACAAATGAGGATTTCATTTGATTTTACCATGATAGACCACAAGGAATGCATCATCAACAAAACCTTCAAAACAGAGGACCAGGGAATGCAAGAGACAAGACCAAAATCTCAAATAATGAGGGGTTCAGAAAATCTTAGGCATCTCTGGCCAATTACCTTGTTAATTACAATCTATTGTTGACGGCTTCAAAAGCAGATCTGCTCCCTGATTATACAGAGTATTTGTCTTCCAATGCAAAGCCTTAATTGGTAATTATGACCTGCAGCTGCACAAGCTTCATGAAAGACTTTCAGCTGTCATTCTCAGACTGTGTAGACTGTATGTGTCTGAGAAAGAGAGGCTTTACTGTGATGTCTACTGAATGTAAACCTTGTGAAACTCCTGCTCCTGTTCATTAACATCAAAGGTTACATACAGAAATGTCATGACTGTCTCATTAGAATGAGAATGAAGTGCTCAAACACTGGCTAAATCTCACAATCTGTCACCTGTAAGAAGCTGAACTTGTTTTACTGTCAAACAAAAGATTGCTTGTGTCTATGACAACCTTTTTAATGGGGTTTGCTAAGGCAAGCAATACTATTGCTATTACTTATACTTGGGGTTAGGGATTTAATCAAATCCCCAGCCATGAGTATTACATTTTGGTGCATGAATGATATCTCAATCATGTGGCTTATAGAGCAGAGTTGGGCTACTATTTTTCTAAGAGATCAGACTTACGATTTTCACCTAGCAGGCAAAGGAGTGAAAAATCCCATTGACTTACACTGAAGAAGAATCTGCAGCCAATTGCAACAAACCCCTTAAGTTAAGAAAACCCTTAGCGAGAATTTTTGTATAATTACAATCAGGCCTTTTGTAAGCAATTCTATAGGGTCTGGTACATCATGACCACTTTCGTTAACCGGGCCACCCTCAAGCCTGGTCTGGGACCTTTTCGGCAACCCTGATTACAACTAAGGGATAACTTTGCTGGCTAGATAAGGCCCTGAGCGTTATGTAGTGACCAGAATAACATTAACACTTTGCACTTGGACCTAGGGTCGCAGCTAAATCTCATGGTGCCTGGGACAACATTTGGGACTTCTCCCAGAAATTAAACTACACCATAGAGCAGTGTTTCCAAACCCTGTTCCTGGAGGCACACCAGTAGTACACATTTAGGATGTCTCCCTCATTTGATCCATCTCTTTCAGGCCCTGGAGTTTCTAGTAACAAGCTAACGTTGTGTTTAATTGGGAAGAGTTCAAACACTGCCGTAGAGGACTTAAGTGGGGATAACAGTACTTTTGTGGGGCCTTTATCATCACAGGGCCTGGGACAATGTGCCAGGTTATTTTGCTCTCACGACGGTCCTACTTGAGCCAGTAGAAAACCACCAATTACCCAGTTAGAATATGTTATAACTGCAGAGCAACACCATGGCAATCACTCACAGCATCCCACCACCATGTCAGTTACTATTTAGTCGGAACATGTTAAAAAAAGCTAGTTCATATTTTAAACCTCTTACATGGATGTTTTTCTTAAGGATCTTTATGCAAGAATTTTCGGTTTCGGTTTCTTTATTTTTAAAAGTGTGAAAGCCTGTTGCCTAAGGAAGACATCTCAACCCTTCATCTATAGGGTCAGGACTCTCCACTCAGCGGAGCTCACATTCAATCAGCAGCGCTTCACATTTCCAATTGAAAGGTGGACCTAAACAAAGCATGAGGAAAATGGGGTCACTGGGCAGACTCTCAGTGACACCATCAGTAATGTTCAAAGGTCTGTGATAGGAGAGGCCTGTCGGGAGGACTAGACCCTACACAGGGTCTCATCTGGTGAGTCTGGATAGTTCCAGTCAGACAGACAATGTTCTTTGCACCCGGCCAGCCCCACGTGTCACTCAAAGACAGGACTATAAACGCCTCACCGCCCCTGACAGGCTTCTCTGAAGTCTGGAGTGCTGACCTCGATGAGAGGTGTCTTCTCATGGTCCAGATGGAAACCAATGCATGGAAATGGATAGCTCCATTAGGGAAGGAAGTTCAGAGGTGAAAGGGGATCACTTCTTGACATGTTCGTAGGTTACCAGTGGACATTTTGAGGCTATTCCCCGAGCGACCAAAGGTGGTGGAGATGGTCAAGTCCATTAAAGCATTACAAATCAGATGAATATTTCAGTGTGATGACCTTGTGTTATGACAGGTGAGAGTGCAACCTTTCCGTGACCCCCGATCTGACTCAAAGGCTTTACTACTATACATACCCTGGAGGTCAACTTGTGGGTTCGGAGGTCTCTAAAGTCTTACTACGCATGCAAAAGGTAAAACAAATTGGGGCTAATGTTTTTACTGTCAATTTGCAGAACTGTGCAATCACCCACACATGCAACACAAAAGGTCAAGAGTGGACCAGGGGTAAAGAGTTGCATGTTGCTAATACAGATTTATGTAGCAGTTAATTAAAGAACATGACATGAGATGAGGGAGAGTGAGGGAGTGTTGTTGCAAGCCTAAAGTTTGAAAGCATGTTATGAAGGTATGAAAATCCAAGGACTTTCAGAGGTGAAGGCATGGCTATCAAGCATAATTCATAATCTTGTCTAATTTGTTCTAGAGTGATAAAAAGCCTTTGATTATGCTGTGTGCGGAGATTAAGGAGCTCACAGACACATAGCTAACCAAGCTAACGCACAGCACAGTACAGTTACGCATATCTCTCCTTCCCAAGATGAATTTCGCATGATTATATAAACCTGAGCACACAGATTTGTGTCTCTCAATAAGCAGAGAACATTTAAAAGGCAGCCCAAAGGTTAATCACATTGATTTTTTAAAGCCTAAACCCAAGCCTTGTCTCTGTTCTACAGGAAGCTAGCGTTGTACACATGCACTAGCTGCCTAGTCTTGTTTAATTCATATCATTGTCAGTGTAGCATTGCAGGACAGCTGTGGATAGACAGGTGGAGATGGGGTGAATGTGCTGTTGAGACGCTCCAATACACCCACCTGAGAGCTCAGAGAGGAGAGAGGACAGCATCCACAACTGCTACTAGCATGATTTGTTACCAGCGTTTATAGTCTATGTCAGAATGACCCAGCTAACGTGAGGAGTGCTTAAAACTCTCACAGAGTGCTTGAAATGAAAGTTCAGGTGGAATCAGGTTATGCACTTAACATTTAGCGGATTCTTTTTATCTTAAATGCACTAGATGTTGGAACAGTCAAGTCTGGATGGCTACCTGCAATGGATTACGGTTTAAAGCCCAAAGTATAATTCAGTTTAGACTTGAATGCTTATAGGAGTATAGCCGATCGCACAGCCTTTCAATGTATACTCCATTTGATAGCATGCACAAACATAAACACTTGACATAAGCACACTTGAATGTTTTTTTTCCTTGTTCAGTGTCTGCGCAGTTTCTCTCCAAAAGTTATCATCGATAAAAATGTCTTTATGCGCATTTAAAGTAAAGTTGCATGTATCCCTTCACATAACACAATGTTGTTACATCTCTGGTAGTTTATTGTTGTTGTCTCATTTTATTTTTAGACCGTGAATCAGCAGGTCTGGGCAGTGCTGCCACCTTGTGGACAAACTAGTTAGTGCAAAAAACCTCAATGTGCATGTGCGAGCCGAGTTTACATTTTAAATTTACATTGCACACTTTACGTATACCCTAGCATACATGCAAACACCGATGTACACTTCAGGTTTAAGTGAACAAATTTAATCTCAATAATTCCCTCTCATAGCTTTGCTCAAATGACATGGGTCTAACTTTTTGTTTTTACCGGTTTACATTTAATTCCCATTCACTCTTTACTACTCTACAAGTAAAACTGGCTAAAACAAAAAAGGTTTGAAGAACATTTGAATGGGTTTTCCCATGTAAAACTGGCCACCACATTGCTAAGATATTGTGGGTAGTTACCAGGGAGTTTCTATAGGTTTGCCAAGGTGTACAGAGTGGTTTTACGTGTGTTGGTATACTAGGATGTTCTAGTTGGTTGCTTAGCAGCCAAAAAGTCTAGTCATTCAGACACAAAATAAATACATGATAACAGATGTAAACAACCTCTATGCCCAAGAAAGTTAGCAATAGTAGTAGTGATGCTTGCTAAGTAGGGATGTAACGATTAACCGCGAGCCGGTTGAAAATCGATTTAAATATGTGACTATTCAAATCGGTTGAGATGCTAAACAAAGCATTTTGTTATTTAGCAAACGTTTTTTTCCAAAGCGATTAAAATGAGGACAATAGAAGCAATCAAAACCAACAAAAGAGCAATAATTTACAAGTGCTATATTAGTGTATTATTATAGTGTTATATTTCAATTTCACAAAGAAACGTACAGTATTTTGTCCAAGCAATGATAAAAGGACACATTTAATTTATAATTTGTCTTTAATCTCATTTTGTAAAAAAAAAAAACGTGAATCGAATCGTGAAATCAAAATCGTGAATCGAATCGTGAGTTGAGTGAATAGTTATATCCCTATTGCTAAGAATTTTCAAATTTGTAGGTTACCCCTATTTAGGATTAAACCTTCAGCTTGTTCATTCAAATCCTAGGTCCTGGACCTTTTAACTATCAACCAATATTGTACCAGCAGCAAACTTCAAGGACAAGGTGGACAGAAGAAACAAAAAAGGGGAGAGATAAACCGAAAGTGCTGCAGCCTGTCTCAGGACCCCCATTATGTGTGTGATGGTGTGAGCACTAACTCTCCACAGCTCAGATAACAGCCTGTGAATTCCTGATGACTGATGCTTCCCCACCTGCCACTTCACATGCAGTCGTGGTGAAAATGTGTCGAGCTTATCAGAGAGACAAGCGGAGAGGGCAGTGGACACTGTGACGGCTCAGCAGTCACTGCCAAGCCACTATAGGGAGACATAGCATCTAATGTGAGGCAGATGTCTGGTTTAATTACCTGAGAAAAAAAATGTGTATCAGTATCACCTGATATAAAAGAAAACCAGCCTCAATTAGGGCTGGGCGATTTTTCCGATTTTATTGATTAATTTGAATTTAGTGTTTTGCCAGTTTTTTTTTTTTTTTTTTAGAAATCGAGGAATCGCGATTTTGAATAGAAATATTGCCAAACGTCAGAATTAGACACTTTGACAATATTCCAATGATAACAGTAAAGAGAAAAAAACGATCTGACCGTATTTCGGCGCACGGGATTAACCGCTCACATGTGACACGCTCATATCACAAGGCGCCATTCACACAGAATGTGCTTTTGTGTTGATAAAGATGCGACGTGGACAGTGGAATAGGAAAAACATGCAAGAAGATGGGAGTGAACTTCTTTTAACTTGAGCGCCGTGTAGTTAGACTGTCGTTTGATGCATGAGACAGCTGCTGTACCACCGCTGAGTGGCCGGGTTACCGGCTCGACTCCTCAGTGAAAACCTGGTATGCGTTGCACCTGGCTGGGCTGGGCGATTTTCCCGATTTAATCGATTAATTCGAATTTATTGTTTTGCCACTATTTTATTTTTTAGAAATCGAGGAATCGCGATTTTGAATAGAAATCAATTCTAACCAAACGTTAGAATTAGACACTTTGACAATATGCCAATGATAAAAGTAAAGGGAAAAGAACGATCCAACCGCATGTCGGCGCGCGTGATTAACCGCTCATGTGTGACGCGCTCATATCGCTAGGCGCCATTCACACAGAATGCACTTTTGTGTTGACGAAGATGCGACGCAGGCAGTGGAATAGGAAAAACATGCAAGAAGATGGGAGTGAACTTTTTAACTTTAGCGCCACGTTTTTAGAATGCCATTTCATGCATTAGACCCTGCAAGAGACACAAGCGCAACAGTCAAACGCGTTCATGTTTACATAGAAAAAAAACAATGGAAAAGTAGTGCAAGGGAAAAAACAAAAAACAAACTGTAACTACTACTGTATGTCTGACACTTCATGTTTGCATCATGGTGACAGGCTGAAAGCTGCTTTTGTTTTTACAGAACATTTACAGTTAATAATATTCTACTGGTGTTATACCTTCAGTCATTTTGAATTTGAATTACCTTGACTTTTGAGATGATACAAAATGTAGTTGTACAAAATGTAGTTGTAGTTTAAGCATCTTTTCTGCAAAGATATTTAACAAGCGATTTGTTTAACATTTACATCATGTTGACAACTTCACGTGTGGTGCACCTGGAGTAGAATTTTCTTTAACTAGAGGGTTAATAAAGAAAAAAAGTTTCTTGACTCATGTTGTAGTTACATTTTCAAGTTGACTAGTTAAAAATCGTAAAAACTGAGAATTGGTCAAACGCTCTGAAAAAAAAAACAAGATTTTAATTTTTTGCCATATCGCCCAGCCCTAGCCTCAATTATCCTTAACTCTGCAGTCTTGTGTAGACAAACCTCTAACAATCAGAATAAAGTCTGGTCAACGTCACAGCTTATTTTGGTCAAGATCACCCATTTAGACATGAAGAGATTATTCATTTGACATGAACATAATGTGATTAATCACACTATTTAGGATGTTTAAGGGTGAATTTATTTGAATTAGTTCATTTCATGACAGGATATAAACAAAAACAAAACCTGAAATGTCAGAATGCAAATAATAAGTAAAGTTTGTTTGTTTTCTACAGGAACAACTCAAACAAACTGGAATATGTAGTTCTGCTTCTTGGACATGTAATTTACTTGCTACTTAGTGACTCAAACATGCAGACTGGCAGAAACCTGTACACCTTATCTCTTAGCTGTTGCAAAGTGCCAGCCAATTAGACAAGAACTGAAATTTTTCAGCCAGCTTGTGCAATTTTGTCTGTGATATCATTCCAAGGAGATCTGTGGCCATTTTCTTGTCAAAATGTCAATCAAAAGTAGTTTTTTGTGAACCATGCTAAATTCACTACAAGGGTGCAATCTTCTCATTTTCTGCTGATTTAGTCTTATGAAGATGTTGTTTACTGCATTTGTTTACATTGTCAAATTAAATTCTTTGAAATCATTCTTCAAATCAAATGGATGTGTTTACTCCCAAATGTACCCCAGCACATTTATAGTTCTGCATAATGTATTCAGCCTAATGCTACGGACTCATTACTGAGGACAAACCCCTTCCAAGACTATCACATTGAGGTTCGTCACACACCCTTAGTAAGTGCATGCCTGAAGACAGCACCCATTGCAGTGTGGGCTAATTAGAAAGCTTTCTTTAATGGGGTTAGTACAGCTGCCACTATGATGAAGTTACCCATGGTGCTCAGTACAGTAGTTTAATGGGCTCTGACTAGGGAACTGCTGGCGGATTAAAGCTTTGTGTGGCATTAGAGAGGGACTGTGTTCTCGAAGGCTGCACTCTATATGTTAATCATAATAAGGTTGTCAAGGATTGTTTTGCATTCAAGGAGATACAGGATTCAAAGCTTAATGAAGGCATTGAATGGTTCGCTTTTTGACTTTTCAAAATAACTGTTCGGCAAATCAAGAAAGCTGAACAATCACCATGTAGACGTTTCCTAAATGACACACACACAAAATCTCCCAAATCAACATTGGATACACTGGTGAAGAAATAATTTCTTTAGATTTTTACATTTTACATAGAATTATGACTGGTACTGGTCTATGCAGAAGTCGCCAGGACCATAATGCATGTGTGTGGTGGTTTTTAGCATGTTGCTATGTGGTTGTTTACGGGCCCCAAGTCAAAAGAGCTCATTCCCCAGTCTCTATGATATTCCAGTTCCTATATGGCTATTTGCATATACAACAAGACTACGGCCTTTTTTCCCATGGCCCAACTGTTTTATTGTTTTCCAGATAAAAATCTGACACCTTGTAGTTTTGGGTTTTAGTAAAAAAAAAATTAAAAAGCAGGACCACTAAATTAAGATGCTAACTAGCCACACTCTCAAAAATAAAGAAAAAAGTTTGAAAAGTGAGTTTTTGCAGTACTGCCATAGAACAACCATTTTTGGTTTCCCAAAGAACCTTTAAGAAGAACCCTTTATTTAGTGTAAAGAACATTTTAATAATCTAAAGAAACTTTTTCCAACTATGAAAAACTTTGAAGGTTCCATGGATGTTAAAGTTCCTTCATGGAACCATTAATACCAATAAAAAACCTTTATTTTAAAGAGTGTAGCATCAGCCAGTGGAGCATTTCCCAAAAGCATCTTAAGTGTAAGTAGATCAACAATCGGCACCAATGGTCTCTATGATCTACTCAAGCTTGCAATGCTTTAGGGAAACACACCCTTGATCAGAAAATCTCATACTGAATACAAAAGAAAAATAGAAATGCATGTTTAATCTTCCCACAACATCAAAGAGAACAAAACATTAAAAATACAAAGTCATCTCAAAGACACAAGAAAAATATTATAACTCGCAAAAACAAATCGGGAAAAAAGCAAGAGAGAGACTGAGAGGCAACATTTTTTTTGCACCTGATAAATTCAGGGAGTGGTGAGGGAAGAAATCGCTTCCGCCAGTCATGCTTGACCGTGCTCCTTGGAAAGTACTCCCCCCCCCCCCCACCCCCATGCTTGACCGTGCTCCTTGGAAAGTACTTCCCCCCATGCGTCGGGTCATGTGCTGAATAGAAATGAAGCCGCACTTCACCACTCCACTCATCCCCGTAATAGACTCTCTCTTGTGGTGACGGCCCTCTAATGAGTTCACTTTCCGCTATTAGGCTGGTTATGACTGCTAGCGCCGCGCTAACCCCTACAGGCTACAACACCTCACGTTCCACATTCACAGGCTTCTCTACAGTAATGTGGCTTCAAATTATGCACCATTATGTCACATTATATTGTCTGTACATTGCTATTAAAAGAGTATTATCGTATGCTGATTTCGATTTGTAGATACGATTGTGAGTCCCAGGGGAATTAGAGGCCTTGAGTAGAGTCAGTGAGGGGAATGCTAAAGCACTCGCACACATCGGCATTATGGGTATGAATTACCACAGTGTTCTCGGTTTGTTGTGATGCCTGCGAATGCCTGGGGCTGGTCGCATGTAAAGCTTCACAAACATTCCTCATGAAAAATGAAAATCTTTAAGTAGGTCCATACTGTATAATGCATGCCGGGGTGGCTTCATGGAGATTTATGATGCCGTGGCCGTCCAAGGGCGGAACCCTGGGGCGAGTGATCCAGTCGCTGAGGGCAAGAGTTGAGTGGTTTGGCTGACTCTGCTTTGTCTCAGTGGGTATGAGGAAGGGGATTTCATGCGCTTTAATCCTCCAGTTTACAAGACAGGCAGTTTATGGGGACATTGTGAATGGCTGTTTCCCTCCATTTAGCCAGCGCTCCGCACTCATTCCAGTTAGTTTAACGCTACCTCGGCTCCAAGAAGAAGGATTACGCTCGGGTTCATGTCGCTCTGAGAGAAGCTGCCTGGGTTCTTGCAGTGGGCGAGTAAGTGTTTGTTTGTGTGCCATTCTGCAGAGTACACGCACTACGACTTCCATTTTAATTTGCAACAATGAGGAGATGGATGGATGTGGCCAGGCTCTGGAGTTTGACCTCATGTGCCCGTGTTTCCACTAAGATTGTGAAATTTCAAAGCTGCGACAGATGGAGGTCACGGCTAATGACACAACGTTATTGAAAAGGAATTGTGTAGGTTAACCATGTAAGGGATACATATACATTTTCACGGCTTTAGCACGCCTAGACCTAAATTGATTACCATGTGTAGGAAAGAGGTATTAAAAATGTGACCTTTCTATATTTTGGTACCAGGCCTAATGCCATAATAACTCATGTTAAATTTGTAAGTGCGAGCGAGAGTGCGCAAGCCTGGGAGGTAAAGGCCACATTGCCATTTCAGAGCAAACTCGCACACGCACACACACTCACCACTAAATGTGTGTCTTTTATGTGCGGTAAGGCATGCAGAGGCAGCCATTTAAAATTCATTGTCAGCAAACATCAGAGGATAATGAATTTGCTGCATGAACGATTTGTGAGCAGGCTTTTTTTCTTTTTTTTTTTGGGTCGGAGAACTAGACCCTGAACAAGTCATTAGCCAGCTATGAGATCTTACATTAAGACTGATGGCACAGCAGTGCAACAGGAAGAACAACCGCGGGAGTAAAGTTTTCAAGGCCTTTTGAATCATGGCCAAAACTCCTCAGGTGGCAGTTTGTTCATGTTGTGCCAAAGGACACAGGTTAAAATCAACAACAATGCTCAAACACAAAAAAAAAAAAAAAAAAAAAAAAAAAAAAAAAAAAAAAAAAAAACAATAGAAAAAGGTAAGTTCATCTGGGGGCTTTTGTGAATGTCTATCCTAATTAAGTTTCCCATCACAACATATGAGGTTCCCTACCAGCACACAGAGAGAAGGAATGGAAAAAAATCAAATTCCATCACTGAAGAGCGTAACAATGGCAGCAGTGGCCGGCGCCAGACAAAAGCGAAATGAATTCATACTAGCTGAAGCGCAAAGACATTCTTTAACTTCCTATTATACTACACCTCCAATGTGTTGTGATCTCGTTCTTGACAGAACAGTCCATTTCACTCTGTTCAAATTCAGATGAGGTGCTTGCAATAATCACAAGAGATGGGTATGACAGCTCCACTATGCGTTCACTACAGCTAGCAAAATCTATACAATGAGGAAAAAATAAATATATTGTGACCAATACTGGGCCACAATGAATGAAGTGGTTCACAAAACAATGAAAGCATTGATAAAATGTGAAAGGATGTATGCACAAACCCTGCCTAAATTCTACAGGTTAAGTAACCAACGGCAGTAGAAGAGGAGGCCGTAAGGATCGACCTGACAACAGAGCTACTTCCAAAGGGCCATTCATATCTGTAACAGCCCTCATCAAGGGCCATTCTTGCAGTAATACTATCCCCACTATCCTGACAGACTTGCTTAGGTAGATTGTCATGGCTAGACAGCAGTTTCATTTTGGAAAACAAACAAAACAAAAACTTATAACCCTTTTTTGGTCAATGTTGATCTTCTCAAAATGGTCAATTGTAGGCCTTGTTGATATATAAAAGTCTATCACTAGTCATGACCAAATCAGGTATGTGCCTTACCCTTCAGTCTGGAGAACAATTCCCCGAACCCTTTGTGGTACTAGAGCAAGAGGGGACCTCATCAGCAGTAGAAGAGATAAGTGTGAATGGAAGCAGTGCACACTGGGTAATGCCTTTGCCGAATGTCTGCTTGATGTAATTAATCAGAGTTATTGTTTCATACCCGTTGTACCATCTTCCCTCCTCACCATCATAATTATTATTGTGTTGCTCCCGGTGATGTTTTCGGGAGCCATAATTCAGCAACAAATGTCTGTCAGAGATATGTCTTCATAATCCTTGACACGTTGGTATGAATGACAGAATGTCTTATACAACCGGAAATAAAAACCTCTAGATTCATACAATATGTGTATATGTCAAAGTATGTGGCCGATGGACAGAAAGAGAAGAGCAGTGTGTTCTGGGTAATAACTAGGGCTTAGGCCTACAGGTATGTCCTCGACCTGTCAAATTCACCAGATAAGAGACTGATCACACAATGCCAGAACTTTCTGGTTTGTCGAAACTTCCGGAGAGATGTCTATTTTCCATAACCAACAGAAAGAGCTTATTTTAGAAAGCAGTATTGTGTAACGGCTTGGAGAAAATAGTGGATTATTAGCATTTGGTACAAACACAAGCATGTTAGATTAACAGAGAGAAACAGCAGAAAAAGTAGGTTGAGGTTCCATGCAGCAGTGCGCACATGATGCACATACTAGCCCAGGATTTCCCAACTTTGTTTCTGAAGTCTATTCTGACGATCTGATGGATTGAATCTGGTGTGTTTGATGGAGTTGGGGTACTTGGACTTGGGCTCGCACTGCAATTGTGAATGAACTTGGACTCGGATGGACTCGTGTGGACTCAGAAAACTTTCAGCATACAGATGAATCCACATCATGTGTGACATACAAAATAAAAAATAAAAAAGTAGCAACATAAAACTAAGACAAAAATACATTAATAAACATCTCCCACTCCGACTCAATTGGTTAAAAACTAGGACTAGACTCACACTCGACAAGGTGGACTCTGACTCCGAGTTCGAAAATGTGTACAGGTGGCATATCTCCTGGAACAGGGGAACCCTGTTCAAGTCATTCCCAAGTTCATCAAGACATTAGGAAAACCAGGGAACATGGTCCCACAAGGCCCCAGTCGCCATTCCTAGTGACTGAACCTTTATCCTACGTTAAGAAATTAGTAGTCTGGCCTACCTTAGGCCTTGCTGCAATGATCCCACTGGCCTGATTCACAACCCAAACCTTAAGAAATCATTTAAACATGCTGGTCCTGTAATATAGATGCGAGTGTTCCAGCACAGACCAGGATGAATATATCTGATGAAGCTAGTTGACTAAGAAAGCCTTGCTTGTTAAGTTACTTAAGAAGCTTTCTGAGGACATCACAGTCCAAAACACAACATATTCTGGTCTTTTCAGTGAGGAACAGTGTTGATGTTTGTTTTGGTATGTGGCCATCAACCAAATACAACAAAAAGACTGAAGAACACCAAGTCTTGCTGGAACCTGGCATGAGTTCTTGAAAAGTGTGATCTTGATGTATGTATGTGTGTGTGTGTGTGTGTGTGTGTGGGCAAGCCTGGGGTGGGTGGACTTGACATGAGACAGTGATGGAGGTTGGACACTAGTACTGAAGGTCAGAGAGTGCTTGCAGGAGGGGCATTGGGCTAGTGCTAGGAAAACAACAACAGAAAGACCTGGAGGGCAGTGTGAGGGACACAAGGGAAATGTGTGTGTGCACGGGTATATGTTATATGTATATGTTAAGGGAGATCTAATACAAAATGACAATAGGAAGGTAATGTTGAGGGTATTAAAATTCCAAGGACACAATGGTTCTCGCACCAGTCAAAGGTGCTTAATGTAATATAAACAACAATTGCCTACAAGTCAACAATTTAACAATATTAAATAAAATAATTATTCTAATAATTTTATTTTTTTATTTTTTTGGTGGACAATGTGTAGTTTCATTTATTGAAGGTTTTAAATCAAACATTGACTGCCTGGCAAATCAACCTGACTAGACCTGGTCTTAAATTGTAAATAAATTTTTCACACTTTTTTGTGCTTCATACATCTGGTGGTGAGCGATATCTTTGGACAGCTAATGCTACAGATGCAGAGGCAGCCACTGTCTCCTGCAGACTCCTGTTCTAAATCTACTTGTCTGATCCTGACAAGGAACCATTGTCCCAAAGGGAGGTGCCACCTGACTAGAATGCAGGGTGACATTCAAGAACATACAATAGAGGAATCTAAAAACAAAGAGAGAGACTGTACACATCCTTTCCCAAAACTTTCATGAACAAAACTGAAAATATAAAACTAGATTTGTACATTTGACTGAATGCTTGCTATGTGGTTACTAAAGTGTCCTGGGTGGTTGCTTACTGGCTCAAGGTACAATTAGGAGTTCACTAACAAGTGTCTATAATAAACTGGTCCCTAGAAATAGAAAAAGCATATGGGATTTTCTGTCCATCATATTAACCACCAAACTCGTGAGTTCAATTACTTAAGTAATCGCACACCTCTTGATATCACAGTTATTGTGTCATTCATGGTCATATAGCGCAAACAGTGCAAGGCATGTTATACACCAAAGATTCTTGCCACTAATAAGTGAAACAAGATAAAGATGAGTTTTTTAGTAGCACATCAACATTCAATTAAAATCAAGATTCAACACCTGGCAGGAAATGTTAGTTTCATGGCTGTGAAGTGAGACACTGAGCAAACATATACCTTTGGATATGGCGAAACTCTTGAGAGTAAAAGAAACAATTTTATGATTTCTAATCATGTGGAACTCAATAAAAACAATGTTTAGTTGCATGGTTTAAACATTTTGAATAAGAAATCAGCGCTTCAACGCAACACCTGCCTCCTTCAACAGTTCCACAAATGACTGCAAATATCGATGTGTCTTTGTTGTGTTATGATTACCCTCTCTAATCTGATGGAGTTTTGAAAAAGGCCCCCTCATCTCCAGCGCTCTGATTTGAGGAATTGGCCGCCTCCAACTGTGTGCTGGCTTGTAAGGCTCATTTGAGCCGAAGCAATAAGAGTCGTAATCAGAGCTGGAATAACACAGAATTTGGGGCTGAGATGTGAGGTTAATTTCGCCGGTGCCACTTGAAAGTCAGCAGGCTCCTTCTTAATTAATCTAGCATGACTTCCAGCCTCAGCGAGCAAATCCTCCCAGCCACGTGTCGACAAGCCCCACACGCTTGAGAATCAAGCCGGGGCTGGAAGATGGCACAACAGGGAGGCGTGAATTACCACAACTGGATCACTCACATCTGTACTATTCCTGACATTTTCTCACTATTCCCCTTTGAGTAGAAAAACAAGACTCTATGGGCAATACTAACCGGAATTCAATGGAGAAGTATAGCAAACAATATTTTTCAGTCCTGTATAATTGTTGATTTTCAGATTGCACAATATAACCCTGGTGAGATCTTGAATAAAAGCCAAGGCAGACTGTGCGATATCAATTTTTTTTTTATGTCAGATTGTAGAATATACGGTTAGCGAACTTTGGTCACAACTGACAGCACGGACTATACAACATCAAACCGAGCCATATTCTGACATCCTCAATGGCCATTTATCAAAGTATGAAGAAGTACCTCATCATTTAGAGCGAACACCAGGCACAATTTTAATAATATGAACATAATTTTAAGAGAATAATTGCAATTGCTTCAATTTCCAACCTCCTATTGGTTTTTATTACATGGCTATCAAAATTCTGACTATGCAAGAAACCAGTTGGAGGCTCGTGCGTCCGTGAGAATGTCACATTTCACAACAACGATACATTTTTTGAAATCATGCAGGTTGACTTTTTCCATTTTTGCAAATTTTATGTCCAACATCAGTTTTCTTGTGACCCTCTAAATGTACCCTCCAACAACAGAAACAGTCAAAAATCTATGCAACTAGATATATTCAGTATGTGTACATGAGGATTAACACACGAAAATCCTATAACACTTCCACACACACACGTTAACAGTCAATCCCATCAGCTGGCACAGCCAGGCTTGCCAAACAGGTGCGGCATTATAACAACCTGTGAACCGCAACATCTTTGTTGGCCTGAAATGTGATTTAATACTCACGCATAGGTGCACACACACAGCAAATCTCTTGCCAAACCAGCCCCTTCAGGAAGAGCAACAGTGTCAATGTCAGAGCTTCATTCTGGTGTCTGTAATGGGCGGGCGGCTTGCTGACACTGCCATGATCACACTGTGCGACGGTGACCTGGAAAGGCATAGAGCATCGGTTCCCAACAGGGGGGTCCCGGCCCACGAGGGGGCCTCAGCGAGCTCTGTGGGGGGTCGCGTCATATTTTGAAAGGTGTTGAGCAGTGAGCATTTACCTGTTGAGCGGTAGCCTACGTTAGCCCTACGGCCTACGGTAGCCCACATATGGGATTTTTATTTCCGTGCCCCTGGGAGTATGGTCCCACATATGGGATTTAGAAGTTCGGTGACGTCACAACTGCCAAATTCAAACTTTGGTTTCGCGCTTTGGCTGACGCTGAGCCAGAGAGAGACGTGCACTGAACTTGTCATGTTATCACAACTATGCAGTGTTTTTAACCAGATAATGTTTATTTTAGGTTTCAGACATTTAAATACACATAAGTACTAGTAAAACAATACATTTAGAGTTCGTAAAATACACACGGATGTTAATGGAAGCAGCAATAACAATCCACTCAAATATAACTTGCCGACGTGTTTTATTAATATCAGATAACGTTACACAAAGTGTAAGTAACTAAAGTTCACTCTATTCTTCTCCAAGTTCACCGGCTTGTATTTCGGGAGAAACTGATACATTTACGTGCTGTAAATCCGACTGACAGGACTCTGAACTGCAGCGCGAACAAACATGGCGGCGCCCATCTCACATATCACGATCAAGCTCATTTATAAAGGTTTTTAAACGACAAAACACACTAATTTACACATATTTGTGAATCGGAATATCAGATAGCTGATGATATGCTAAGCAAGTTTATGAATATTTTGAATAAAGAAGGAAAAACTAAATGAAAGCGATCCATCTGTCATAGTGTTATTGTGGCCGCGGTGTGTCACGTGACAAGCATGACGCGTCGCCATGGAAACATTAAGGGGAAACGTTCTAAAATAACGGTCGACTAAAGAAAACTCACTCTGGGGGGACCGTTAGAATATTTTAAACTCACCAGTGAAAGGGTTAAGGAGAACGATCATATTGCATTAGCTAATTTTATCCATGATCTCCTGGCTGACCAAAAAATGGACAAATAGGGCCCTAAAATATTTTCTTGGGAAAAAGGGGGTCTCAGACAAAAAAAGGTTGGGAACCACTGGCATAGAGGACAGCAGAGAGGGAGGGAGACAGGGCCCTTCACAAGACACCAGTGACCTGATTCAACCTCAGGGCCTCAGAGGAGGTCTGAGTGACTAAGCAGCACTCATTAGGATAAATACTAGCTTGGACACAGCAGAGGAAAACACCTGGTAATGATAAGAGAACCCATCTAAGGAGGTTTTGTATCTAAACACAGAAAGATGCCTCGGTGTCAACCATCTATAGGTATAGATAGCTTCTGAGGCAGCATCTTTAACATAATGGACATAATGAATTTGAAACACTCTTCATTTGCAGCAACCTGCTACTAATAGATGGTTTGCACACTTCTAAGTTAATTACAATATAGTCTGTAGCATGTTGCTAATTACTCTAAAAGCGCACAAACTAATGTACCTGTTCAGTCTGATGTTAGCATGGTGCTAAGCTAGTAATTATAGCTAAAACAACGTATAAACTTACATTGCTTGACCAGTTTAAACCAGCGAAGAACAGCCAAACAGCATAGGCCAGTTTTAGCATTTTTTCAACAGGGTCTAATGTTAACATGTTGCTAAGCTAATGACTACTGAAACCAAATACACAAAGCACAAACTGATATAGGCTACACATTCATGAGTCTGACGTTATGCCGAGTTCACACTGCACGATTTTCAAAGACGTCGCATCACTGTTGGTTTCACACTGAACGACTATCTGGGGTAGCATTCAGTCACTTGTTGCTAAGCTAACAACTCTACTAAAATCAAAAGCACAAAGTACAAACTAATATACCCATGCATCTAACTTGAGTCTATATTGCTTATTATAGATATAGTATTTGGATAAAAGCATTCACAACCTGTTTTACTATTTCTTAAAAAAAACCTGTAGTATATGTTGTAAAAAAAAAAAAAAGCGGGGGGAAAAAAACTTTTTCAGAGACCGGTCATGTTAAAACATTTTGAATAAAGATTACAGTTTTTTTACACATCATGTAGTGAGCACATACTATTTAGTATTTAACTACTAAGCTGTAGTTCTTTTTATGACCGTCAATATGCATGGGAATACAGGTATGTGCAAAACGTTAATATCTACTTGCTTCTAGCCAGACAATACGCTCCTCATTCATGGGATACTATTGTATGTTGTCGGATATTCAAATAGAGTGTTATGCAAGCTTTTATCAGATATCAGTAGTAATTCATATCATATTCTTGTCAGCGCTGCTCCAGGAGTTAATGTGTGGTGAGTGCACCGTCAGTAAAATGAAGATAAATCTCTCCCTTCACTATTGTTTTTCGGGCGTTTCTGTGGTGGGCCTCCTGAGAAACAGCCGTGCTTCCACCATGCAGACATGCAAAAACTGCCGGGTCTAGCACGAATGACTGTAATTTTGTTTTTTAGCTCGTTTCTGACCTAGAAGCATAATTCATTAGTGGATACCAAACAAATAAATCAGAACTCTGAAAAATGACTTCTAAAAGCCATCAAAAGCAGTGACACAAGCACTAAATCTTCACTCACACTCAGGTGTGACTACATGTGCGATTCAGGTGCTACATTTGGAATTAGCTGCTCACTGGCTAACAGCACATACATCACACTAATGCAGTTCTGTCATCCTCTGCATCCTCTTAATCAGAGCACATCTGTGTTCAGATGGCACACACGCTCGCCGATAAGGTAAACGGGGATGCCGGTCTGCGCCACAGTTTGCACTGGACTGGACTTTCTCTTATTCATTCAAATGCGCATTCAACATATCAAGCTTAGTTTCAGAGAATATTTAAGACTTACAGTTGACTTACATGAAACATTTCATTCCCTTCAGTTTCATTACTTCTAGTTGGTCATATTTTACATCAAACTTCACAAAAGGAAAGAATCAGAACTTTCTTAAAATTGAATAATAAAAAAATAATAATACAAATAAAATTATTGTATGTTAGTATAGAATGTTTTCTATTTTAATATATTTAAAAATGTTATTTATTCCAGTGATGGCAAAACTATTTTCAGCATTCTCCAGTTTTCAGTGTCACGTGATCCTTCAAAAAACATTTTAATATGTTGATTTGCTACTCAAGAAACTTTCATGATTCTTTGATGAATAGAACGTTTAAAATATTTTTTTTTTTCGGGGGGGGGGGGAGTGGAATTGTTT
>NW_015626390.1:2146672-2194598 GCF_001515625.1 Sinocyclocheilus rhinocerous
TTACTGTCACTTTTGATCAATTTAATGCATCCTTGCTTAATAAAATGAATGAAAGTATGAATTTAAAAAAGACCCCAAACTATTGATATGTACAGACCCCAAACTATGCAAGTATGTAGAGAACACATGCAGGGCCCACAATTGACTCTTCATGTTCATGTTATATTATGTTATTTTGTGATCACAATGCACTATATTAATAAATTCATAGTGTTCTTCTAGACTGGAAACATGAAAAGTCATTGTTAGTTCTAGGTCACATTATGAAACAGCAGTGCTGCACACTGAATTAGCATTTCACATATTACCGTGTCACCAAATGTCCTCTTTTGTTTTAATGGGAGCACAATTTGTCGACCTCAGACATAATTTCACAGGTATCTGCTGCAGAAATGGAAAAAGGTTGGCCCAGTGACTCCAACTTTTGTTACAAGCTAATGGAAACACTGCGTTCCATTTTACGGCCGCGGCCACTGTGCATTCAACCTTACTGGTCTCCGAGCGTCCAAGCAGGGAACACAACTAGTTCACACTCACACTCAATCAGTGGATGTGGTTCAGACCCGTGGGCATTGTCATGCTGTTATAGTACAGTCACAACGCATGGGTGACCTTGGGCTAGTTAGCATACAGACCAGCTTGCATTTAAAGGTCATTTCAGTGGCCACAGCATTGTTATAATGGAAAGTGGCTCCATTCATCTATCAAATGAGATACTACACCTTTTATACAGATTGTGTTTCACTGCGCCAACAATTTCCCAAACATTTGTCATCTAATGCAAAAGAGAAGCGGTCAAATGTGTTTTACTGGAAAATAAATAAATAAATACATATTAAAGCATCAGGGAGGTAAAGTGACACTAGTTGACAAGAGAAGGGAATGCACTGACAGTTCAAAGGCATGTTCTGGTAGAGGGATATGTCATCGGCTGTGTGTCAGCAGCTAAAGCTTTGAGGAAGCGACTGAATGTAGTGACTGTATTATCCCATGGAAGCAGCTTCCCTGGTTGGATTTCCATTTATGTGCACTTCTAAAACTACTTTTTAACCTGAGACCTGGCTGCAGAGTCAGTCTTGAAAATGGCAGGCCAGTAGAAATAGTGTAGTCTGGGTGGCGCAACATATGGAAAGCTGATACAGGTGAGATGCATCTTATTTTGTGCACAAGTAAAAGGCTCATGTAAGCAAACCAGCATCTGCATTTTTTAAAAATGCCATTTGAAAACAGCACGGGTGCCATATTAAGCTCTTATTTGCCTTTGAAATCCAGATTGTAGCATGTGAACAAGACAATAGTGCAATTGGAGGGTATCATGGTACAACTATCTACTGTATGAATGCATTTTTCCCCCCATTTTGCGTATTCCCAGCAACACGCAGTATAATCTGGCTATTTGATTTATTTGTATCATATAATTAAATATTTAAACTTTTTAAAAATCATTATATTTTTAATTCAATTAAATTATGCTTGTTTCATTAAAAAGCAAAATAGTCTCAAATATCAACAGTGTCACGAATCCGGTCCATGCACTTCCGTTCGCTCACCACCAGAGATCACCCGCTCACTACTATGGACTCTTGCACCACACTACTGTTGCACTTCACCCGGACTACAGTTCCCATCATCCATTGCACTGATTACACACACACAGCTGAATGCACTGATTACACACACACAGCTGAATCCAATCAGACATGCTACATAAGCCATGGACTTCCTCTCTCTCTCAGGGCGGAGTATTGTTTAGCGTATATCCCTGTTTAGCTGATAGCTACCTTACGGAGCCTGCTTAGTTTTCCTAGCCCCTTCTGAGTCTTGCCTTGTCTGTTTTTTTCGTGTTCTGATCTTTGCCTTGTACCTGGATTATCCCTCTAGTCTCGCCCCTGTTGGATTACGTTCGCCGTCGACTGACCCTCGCTTGTTTACTGGACTGCTCTTGTTTTGTCTTCTATATACCTGTTTGCCATTGCCTGACCCTCGCCTGTTTTGACAACGCCCTTAATAAAGCTTGCAAATGGATCTGTACGTCTCACATCTTGTTTGCCCCGTAACAAACAGATTAAACCATACAAATCAGTGAAGATCAGCATTTAACACGCACTTTATGCTAAGAATATTTTCTCTATTGATGTATAAATATTACTTTGAATAAAATGCATGTTAACAATTAAAACAGATTCATTTAACCCAACTGCGGAATTATTATTGTCAACATTAATAAATTAGAGGCCAAGCTTTCACAGTAAGGCCCAATCCCAATTCTACCCCTTAGCCCTTCCCCCTACCCCTCTGTTTCGCGCGTTCACGTGAAGGGGTAGGGGTGTCTCGATTCTCTTTTGGTTGGAGGGGTAGGGTAATCAGAAGAATGTTCTAGAGTAGACAGACAGACAGAGACAAAACTCTGTTTTCTTTGATTGCAGCTACATGCTCTTCAGAAGTTTGTTTGGGCATTTTATGGAATATAAGAATGTATAAGAGTGAAAATGTGATATTTCATATCTCACATGGTGTTTAGCTCTCTAAAAAGTGTGGTAATCTCCATTTATTACTTGGCATCAAATATAGTGAATGATTGTACGTGGAGGGCATCTGGACTATTCTAAAATCCCAAGTGAACGTGAAATCATCCAATCATCACACAGTTCTGATAGGGGTTGGGGGGGCTGGGCATCTGCCAAAAAGCTTCCCTACACTTTTCCCGCAACAGCACGCCAGTCACTGAATACAGGATGACAAATTACCCTCCATGCGCCTTCAGACGGCGGTGGCCTCCCCATCACAGCCACCTCCAGATGGACTCAATTAAACTATTAGCCAATGAGTGGGGCCTGATGACTCCATTAGGAAACATTTTGGGCTTAAACAAACTGAAGCCCTGTCCACACGAACGCGGTTATTTTTAAAACCGCAGCTTTTTCTATGCGGTTAGGCCATTCGTCCACACGCAAGCGCAGCACCAGGTCACTGAAACCGAACATTTTTGAAAACTCCTGCCAGGGTGAAGATTTTTAAAAACTATTTGACGTGTGACGTCGGAGCCTGCGCTGTTATCTCCGCCTACTGGAAACTTTTTCAGGCTTCTGATCTATCAAATGCATTCCTCAAAAATACCATCTGCTAATGCCAAGACAGCACTGCATCATACTTACATAAATTGGTTAAGTGTTCTTTTATTATATTTTATATAATATTTTGCAGACTATTTGCCTTATTATGCAGTGTACTCCATACTACTGTGTTTTGAAAATAACATTGCATGTTATATTATCAATACAAACTGGTAAAAATCATGAAACATGAATTTAACCTCAAATTTGATGGTCCACTTTAAACATTCTGCTAAATATAAGTAACTTTGCAGCTACATGTTAACTAGCAGTCATTAGAGTATTAGTAAACGGTCTGCTTAATATCTGCTAACACTTTATTTTGGTGGTTCCCAGTCATTCTACTGACTCTAAGTAAATCTGTAAGTATGTCAATTTATTCTACTAACCCTAACCTAACAGTGTACTAATACTCTGAGTAGTTGACATAGTTGCAAATTAATGCGAGTTAGTTCACATGTACTGTAGCTGCAAAGTTCATAGAATGTATAAAGTGGACATTTGAAAAAGTGTAACCAAACAGGGCAACTGATTCCAGATTTTTTGGTCACTCTGGAAATGGAACGTCAAGTCTAGAGCACTGTATTGTAGGATACAGTACTCCAAGCAGTGTTCTCAAATTGTACACTTCATATTTATGACCCTGAACCACAAAACCAGTCTTAAGTCACTGGGGTATATTTGCAGCAATAGCCAAAAATACATTGTATGGGTCAAAATTATTGATTTTTCTTTTATGCCAAAAATCATTAAGAAATTAAGTAAAGATCATGTTCCATGAAGATATTTTGTAAATGTCCTACTGTAAGTATATTAAAACTTAATTTTTGATTAGTAATATACATTGCTAAGAACTTCATTTGGACAAATTTAAAGGCTATTTTCTCAATATTTAGATTTTTTTGCACCCTCAGATTCCAGATTTTCAAATAGTTGTATCTCGGCCAAATATTGTTCTATCCTAACAAACCATACATCAATGGAAAGCTTATTTATTCAGCTTTTAGATGATGTATAAATATCAATTTTGAAAAATTGACCATCATCAAGGTTATTCCATGCACTCAGAACAACTCTGTGCCTACTGTTTCTGAAAGTTACTATTATGCAGTATGTGTACTTTAAAGTACATTCCGAACATACCTAGTACATTTTTGGCATACAGGTTTGTGCACCCATGGCCTGCATCTGTAGTAGCCTGACTGTTACGTTTTCAAGTAGGCAAGTGGGCCCTCTGTGGTGAAGGAGAACAATAATTTAGAGTGAAATGCGTGGAGATGGGAATCTGGAGTGGCTCTCTGCGCTCTCTCCCGAGCCCCGTTTATCTGTCATCACCTTAGCTGTCCCATATATTCAGGCACAGAGTCAATGCAATTCACTGACACCATCATTCACTTCAGGGCTCTCTAGTGCCAACTGCCTGTGAGAATCAACCTCAGTAACACGGCTTTAATTTATATGACATGAAAGAAGGGATAAACACCAAACCAAGGCTATAAACTCACTTGATCTATTTGAACTGAAGATAGTGCTGGAAAGGTCTAGAGGCATTTAATATCTCTGCAAGCAGTAATTACTAAACAAAAGGTCTTTAGGGGTGAATTATACTAGAGGCTATTAAAGGTCAATGGGATGAGCTATTAACCCCAAATCTGCAGTTTTTCTGAGAGATGACAAGTGCTTGGGGACTTTGCATGTTGTTTCAGAAGGAGACAAAAATAACTGCCTAACAGAACACTACTATGGGGGATTTCACATTTCTGAAACAGGAGAATATACAGCTCTGAGTTCATGCCAAGGGCCCCCCACTACCACTAAAGGAATAAATGTGAACATATCAGAAGAGAATATTAATGATGTTTAAAACCATTCTTTTTTGATCAGTAGGTTAACACAGGTCCTGATAGCCATCTTCAACTGTGTGGTGGTCTTTGACTCAGCTTAACTGACTATAACACTAAAAACACATCCACTAAACAACAGTCCAGTACAGAAGCTTGCCGACTTTCCATCTAGAATCAAGTTAAACTTGTATAAGCCATTATACAGACAATTCCCCTGAAGCAAGCTGGAGGTAAATGGTTAACTAACCAAAAATGAAATTTCTGTAATTATTTAAATCACCCTCATCATGTTGTTCCAAACTCATATAACTTACTTTATTATAATGAATGGAAACTGAAGCTGTCAAGCTTCAAAATGGACACAAATTTAGTATAAAAATAGCCCAAAATATATTAGAAGTCATCTGACTCACAAGCTTTGTGTGATGAACAGGTCAAATCAGCTTATTAGAGAAAGAATGTTCTCAGAATAATAAATCAAACTTTAGGCTGTTCCACGAACAATCACGACTTCAGAAGACTTAGGCTATATAGCACACAAGTTGCATGGGACACATTGCAATACTTTTATGGCATTTACATCCATTTTAACGCTTGAAATCTTGAAGCCTGAAAGCTCCAGTCAACATTTACTTGTAACTGATCAATAAATTATTAAAATGTCCCTTTTTGTGTATCCTTTTCCTCCCTACCGCCTTTCTCTCTATCCCTTTCTCCCAAATCACAGAAACACTCATCAGGAAATAACAGACAACCTGCAAAGGGGTCTCCCTGTCCTGACTTTTTTCTGCTCTCTGTGACAATGAGATACAGTGGCACCAATGTAAGAGTCCCTCGACAATGCACCACAGCTGTGCAACTGTCCCACTTTTAGTTGTCACCAATTCCGCCAACCGTTTTTTTCTCCCTCACTACTGGCCCAGCACAAATGTTTTTCTTTGAATGACCCTTTTTTCAATATGCAGTTCTTAGAATCAGGTTTCAGACTAATGGAAAGTGTCAAAAATGAGGGGCCAAACTGTACTCCAACATGGTCACAGAACATCTGTTTCCTGGCTTCAAATGCAAATTCACCCTTCCAGGTGACTTCACTTTCACGGCAAGGGAATCCCTACCTCTGGAGACTTGCTGAAATGCCTCCAAACTATACAGTAGTGTTGAATTAATAATAAAACATTTGCTTTGAATTCTTTTGGAATTGTGTTGGGGCCAAATTACACCTCATTTTGGATTGTTTATCCATCTCAAACTTAAGAACGAAGCAGAATCAGCAGATCGACCATTTAAATGGAGCTTCCAGGTTCGAGAGATAAAGATCTGGGAGTTTATTGGCAGCTTTGTTCTGACACACATTCAGAGCAATGTGAGGGACAGTTAGAAGGCGAGATGCCAGAGAAGCAGGGGATGCTTTTGTGATGAGCGTACTACCAGCTTGCAGAGACTGTGTGCTTGTCATCTTCAAGCTGAGCAGAGGCAGAGCCGTGCTTCACAGCAAGGCAGCAGCAACTTGTGCCCACCCCATAATAATTACTGACATTCCCTGCACGCCAGCTTCCCTCCTCTTCTCCTCTGGCTCCCTGAAACTGCCAATTTGCCTTAAACGAGCCAAACTTAATCCCATCACTCCCAGGCTACTGTCTCCACCACTGTCTAAATGGCTGTGGCCACGGGAAGAACAAAAGGAGAGAGGCAACAAACAGCAAGGCCTTAACCTTCTAACTTCCACCCTCTGGATCGCTCTGTCAAATAACAGCACCTCTCGGCCCTCTTTGTTGTCCCAATCCTCCTGTCATTTCCTTGTAATTGTGCTCAGTGGAGCTTGAGATCTACTCTCCCATGTCTCCTCGCTGCTCTAAGCCTTCTCATTCTCTCCTCCTTGTGCCTAAGAGCGCTGCCTTTCTGTAGATGCTCGACACAAACAAGTAACTCTCGACACTTGGGTTAAGTGACACTTGACACTTAACCCAAGCAACTCTCCGGCTCAGCGGCGGCCGGCCTTCCCGGCAAGGCCTTGGTTTAACGCGCTATCACCTGTCTCCACAAGCTCGCTCCTTTACCTCTCCACCTCCAGACTCCATCCATCATCCTGTCCTTTTCTAAACTGGGACAGCCAGTCACCCAAGTGCTTAACCCCTCTTTCCCTCCATTTCTTTCTGTGCTTTAGGAATCCATCTTTCTCCTGCACCTGCGGAGCATGTCCTTTCCCATGTAGACTGCTGGTCTTCAGAGGATTGGCTAGGGAAGACCAGGCCCACTGACCCCTGTGCGGAAGACGTCACAGCTGTCCCTCTATCCCAGCGTGCTGCCCACCTCTCCGTGACAAGTGTCCCCGTTTCCTCATCCATCAATTTCTCATCCTCGCTTACATTCGTGCTCTCTCAAAACTGACCCTAACCGAATGTTACTGCTCCACTTTCCTGGCTCTCCTGATAAAGCCTCACTGCACGTCCTATTTCGTGGCTCACTTTTTTGCCATTTCTCCTCCTGTGCCACCTGAAGAGCTTGATGAAGGTTCTCCACCCTTCCTAACCCCCTGCCAGAGATTATATGCGCTGTCATAGCTGCCAGAGCTCCACCGACAGTAAGAGCTGCACATTACTGAGGGCTGATGGGATGCTGACATTAAGACAATAGGACCGTTTTCAGAGGCTCAATTAAATCGCTGGTGACAGCATGCATTTGAGGGCATATCTGCTGCGCGCCACTTGACTCTATTCATTAGTACAAGATGGTACCAAGCAAGTCTTGTTTTATATGTGTATATTTATAACTAAATAACCAGCTGGTGAACAGAATCCTGTGAAGATGCTCTGGGCTTTGTGATCTTGTCAAATAGAGTCGGAGACACAAAGAGATGACAAGTGCTTGGGGACTTTGCATGTTGTTTCAGAAGGAGACAAAAATAACTGCCTAACAGAACACTACTATGGGGGATTTCAAATGTTGAAATGCGATCCAGGCTGCATTTGGCGCTGGAAGAAAGAGTTGTTGCGCTTTATATTGAAGTGGTATGTTTAGGTCACGGGAAGACATCAAGCCCTTATGAGCAACAATTGTAGTAATGTGCGCCAACTATAATGACTATCAAATTAAGTTGAAATTGATGTTTTTTTTTCCACTAAAGTGTTGGCGCTCAGGGCCAGTCGATAAAAGAGTGTGTGTAAAAAATAAAAAAAGCGCTCCCTCTAAAGAGCCGTGTGATAAGTGGTGAGAGGCCCTTGGCAAGGGTGGAGGGTCGCATTGATTTAGCTTGAGCATTGCAGAGCAATTTAGCTGACTCACTTCACTGGAGGTTAACGAAAGAAGAGATGCGAGGGATGTGGACTATTAGAGCCTCGGTAAATGGCCTGCCAATTGTCAGACTAATTAAAAATGGCTAATTATAATGCGTGTTACTTCAAATAATCACTCAGCTATAAAGTCAAGGCTGTCGGGTGTAAACAAGGCGTGTGACTGCAGTGGGGAGAAAATCAATGGACATCTGTTCATTTATCTCAGGCAGGAGACCAAATTGAAAAATGGATTGCCCAACTTGCCACAAATCTGCATTGTGATAAAGGTGCAATACATCGCAACACCTGCTTAGGAGGCAATAATGGGCATTTCGACGGCTGGCCGCTAACCCCGTGGATTGCCAATAAAGGATCAAATTGCAATCTTTCGCTGGCCCGTGGACTGAGAGCTGGATGAATTTGTAGGTATAGACAAGGCGGGCCAGACAGGATGTCTTCAATCATGGAGTGAAATTCTTCTGTGTGGTGAACAGGGTGTTCATTATGGAACTCTAATGAGTGAAAATTAGACAATAAATCTATTCCACTGGCTCCTCGGCTCTGGAGTCTTAAACCTAATGATATTGCATTTCAGCCTTTTAACAATGGGCCAGTCCATATGTCCCCTGATAGTTTCCTGAAGATTGCTCTGAATTCAGACCACACCGATAGTCTGCAGAGGACTGATCGGTGATCTCCAAATGATCCGCACCGGAGCACTCCATGATTGGATGGCTAAAACTGACAACCTAGGAAGCCAATCTCTTTAAGTATGAATGGTCCTATGGCAGTTTTAACTATTGTAAGAGGTCTTAAATTTGTGGTTATGGCCGTTCACCTTCAGACTTTAAAGAAAACACTTAAAATACAACAGATGATAAACAGATGAGTACATTGAGGCTCAATGCCCTCCCAAAGATCCTTGGATGTTATGTTCTTCCAAATAAAACATGGCAAACAAATCAAAACATTCCAAACCACCTGTAGAACAAAAACTAATTGTTGTACAAAGTTCTATACTGCTCCAAAGTCCTATAACTTCAAATTTGACCAAAGGATCACAGGTGGGTGCAGTTTCTTGGGACAATAGGAGGAATAAGCCAATCAAATAGACAGAGCGGTTTATAAATGATTGTAAATTTGCACATTTCATATTCTCAGTAAGTACCCTCAAACCAAGATTTCTCATTTCCCGCTATTTCTCAGTAATCCTGACCTCCGGGCCTGTGTGGTATTGCGGTGTCAGAGGAAGAGAGCCACAGAGAGGCAGGAAGAGAGAGAGAAGCAAGAGCGTGGAATTATAGTGAGAGCGATTAGCCCTGCGTGTGTAATAGATCATGACCCACACACCAGAGCAGAATCCATCTTCTGTAGGGGATCAACCCAACACCTTCGCTCTGCCCACCTCTCAGAAACACAACACTATCAGTTTCCTAGAAATTTCACAGTTTTATTGTTTCTGATGTTATTCAGTCAGTTGTGTTACTTCCACAAAATTGTGACATTTTTGCAATAACTTTTGCAATTTTTCATGCCCCCTTTCCTGCACCAGGAATTTTCCTACTAGCTGAACAATTCAAACATTAAGTACAACCTTCATAAGTCTGCAGTCAGTCCAGCCCATCTGCTGGTCTTTAAGGGCTTTTTTCATTTAAGCAAATATTGAAAGATGCAATTAAGTGCAATTAATCTGATTAATTAATCAGCATTTAAACCATTAATTAGGTTTAAAAATTAATCGTTACTTTTTATTGATAAATCTGTAAATGAAAAAAAAAAGCAAAGTAGACACCGTGTCCTAACAAGTCAAAACAATTAAAAATAACACAATTAAAGCATCTTTAGTTCAAAATCAAACCCAAATCAGATCATATGTTTAAAATGTTTGTTTTCAAATTCAGATTCAGAAGTTTTTTTTTTGTTTTGTTTTTTTTTAGAGTTCAGAACAATTTTTATAGCTTCTTGCTTAATGTACAGCCTGGTTAGGTCATGTTGAGAAAGACGACAGGAAATGACGAGGACAAGGGAAGAAATGGGGTTGTAATGCACCAAATATCAACCCTTTTTTTAAATGTAAGAGTGTGTGCAGTCATTTGTAACTTGAATGTGTGAGGCTTCCATGTAATTTACTTGCAGTGATTTTAGCTGAACAAAAACAGTCCATTCTTCTGCCTGAATCTGGTATTTGTTATCATATCAAATGCAATACCAATGCATTTTTCGTAATCATAAACACTGGTTTGTAGTGCAAATAGTTTTACAATGTACTGCACTTTGATATTCTTCTAGATATTTACCAGTAGAGGCTAATAAATCCTAAGTCTCACATTCACAGAACATAGCTTCCACATTGCAAAATAAGGTGGATACATTTGCTAACTGCTAGGCTACAGCTCTGGCATTTGCAAATTAACCAAACAATGACTGTCCTCGTTTTTTAAAAACATGCCATAAAGTTCAACCTGGGTAAAATAAGCGAAACCGCTAAGCAAGCAGAAAGCGGAAAATGAATATTTATGTAGCCGCTATTCGTCCAGATTCGGGCTCTTGATAAGGAGCAGCAGTATGAAGCTTGAATCGCTATCAGTGTGATCCCCGCCACAGGAGTGAATTGTGTTCCTGTCAGAAGTTCTTCTCTGAGACACTCGCACAAACAAGCAGACACAGATTAGCGACATTATAAGCTCCATCTGGCAGCAAGCCCCGTCTCCCATTTCTCTCGCTGTCTCGCTCACCCTCTGATACTCTGTGGCCATTCATCCTTAGCTAAGCCCAGATAGGTATACGGATGCAGGCCGATGGGTGGACGGCCCCGTCGGGGTCCTTTTGTGCTTTGCGGCTGCTTGGTCCATACACTCTCAATGGCAAGCTGTGTATTACATGTGACCTGCTTCTCAAATCCAGTGTGGGGAACATACTAGCGCCTCAAATTCAATAAAGAATCGTGAGAGAGAAGTAATTTCATCACTGCTGGCCACCATTTGATTTACTATTGCCCATAACTAGACGACCCACCATTTACAACCACCCTCTTGCTAACATACACACACTACTTTTCAGAACACGCTCTTGATTCCATTCTTGACTTTCACTCAAAATTTACTCAGTTAAGTACATATTACAGAGCAGAAAGTTAAGTGCTACCTTGCTGTACAAAGTGCTCCAGACAGCAGTCTCTCGCGCGCTTTCTCTCTGTCGGCCTTCCAATAGTTTTTAAACTCAAACTGAGAGTGGCAGGCAGGAAGAATTGCAGGAACAGGTGACAACAAGATAATAGCTTCCACTGCAGAGAGTTCATCACACTGCCCTGTCTCGATTTTGCAGGAGCGTGTGTGTTTGGTGAGCTTTACAGAGAAAGTGTATCTCATTGCGTGTGTATGAGTAAGAGAAACTCCATGGCTCTGTTCCAAAACCAAGTAATCCGGTTAAAGCAGACTGCTTTTAAAGGCATCATAGGCTTGTGCCTGATGCAAAGGCCATTCCAAAAGGATATTTTTGTTTACTTTTGTACACTACACTATGTTGGTACTTTTTGGTCTTTGAGTCTTGAAGAAAAATCTAAGTATTGTTTTTAAGAAGAACCACTGCTCTAAGATTCAAAATTTAAGGCAGCAATGCATGTATCTTACATAAAAGCCATGCCAGCATGCAATGCAACAAGCTTTTCGACATTGTGAAATGAACATTTTTATTTATTATGATTATGCATCTGATCCGTACATAATTTCTGTAAACAGGGATTTCCTACCATATTAATTCAAGATCAATGTAAGCTTGAAGTAAATGAAAATGTGACTGTCTGCTGGGTTCCCACACCTTTTGATTAATGAACTTTCATGAATTGTCCATGACTTATCCATTAATCATGAACTACTGGAAAAGGGGTTTTAAAAATCATTTTAGAGAGACTCACAAAGATTTGTGGCTGATGAATATTTTAGAGTGGAGCATAAAATTGTATAGTCACTAGAATTTTCGATTTCTTTTTGCAGGCCCAGAAAGCCATTTTTTAAATTCTGTATAGGCCTTTAGTTTTTTCATGACTGTGTGATCTAGGGTGGCCATCTGTCTGATTTTAGGTCAAAGAGTCCAGTTTTGAAATACCATATTTGTCTACCAGCACAGACACTCATTTTTAGATCACTATTTTATACCTTATACAATAGTATTTAATAAATAAATAAATACAAAACTGTTATTGTCAAGTTAACATTAAGTGAAGTACATTTAGACAGAATATTGTCAGTATGGACTGTTCTATTCTGTTTTGTCAATCACTGCATCTCTGATTAACACAGTGGTGTTTAGTTCCTGAATTATTTTAGCATTTTTGAGTCAATGTCAATGATTCGATAAGCCATCATAAAGACAGCTGCTAAAGTCAAAACTGCATACTAGTATATTACTCTTACTATTTTTAGCATATCTTACTAGGGCAGAAATAGCAAAAGTAGGATTCTGAAATCAGCAGTTCACTCGCTTCATTTCTGAATGAATCATCCAATTTGAATGAATCATTTGAATGAATCAATCAATTACTATAATTAATTATTAAAACAGTGAATTATTACCACCTATTGGTGGTTTATGTTTCATATTTAAAGTTTTGAAGTTATTTTATAGTTCTCTGTTCCTTATTTAACACAATCCCTGTATAAATACATCTAATGTGAATGCTGCACTCATATGTAGTGCAGCATATAAGTTTGATTGCATCATATAATAATTGCTGTTAATAGTGTTCATCGTCTGTTTGATTACATCTTTAATTGATTTTTCCGTACATTTCTGCCATATGTACATTAACTGACAGTCACCATTGATAAGCTACCACTAAATATTGTAGAAACTTAATTTGCTGTAAAGTTGCTTTGCAATGATTTGTATCGTGAAAAGCGCTGTACAAATAAACTTGAATTGAATTGAATTGAATTGAATATGTGATTTTTTTAATGCCTATTCTACTTGCTGTGTTTTTAGCTTAGCAACATGCTAATGCCAAACTCTACTAACATCAAATGCTGTGTAGGAAAATAGAAAGTTCCAAAACTTTCACCTATAAGATTTATAAATTTAAGATGCTGGGTAAGCAGACAGTATATACAGTAGCAAGACTGGCTCACTGGGTTTCAGAGCAGAGCCTGTATGTGTGTGTGTGTGTATCGCCATGCACGGATATGTGTGTGCATGTGGGCGACACATTCAAGACTCTTCTTGTTCTGACAGTCCATTCAAATTAAAATGAACCTCCATCACATTAGCGAGAATAGGACAATGACCCTCTTTCAGCTGTTGGGCAGAGAGCAGGATTATCAGCCATATATATATATATATATAGACACAACTGCAAACATTATCGCTGCTTTCCTGTCTCTCTCTCTCGCATACACACAATATAAGGGTTATGAGGTATTCATTTCACCTGCACTTGAAAGAGCACTCATTTTGCTTTGCTAAGAATCTTTTAATGATAGAACAGCCATTGAATTTTCTTGAAAGGTGGTCAGAGATTATATGACTCTTGTTGTATGAGTGTGTGTGCACGAGCACGAAAACCTAAAAAAACAAACAAAAAAAAAACAAAAACAATTTAAGATGATATTTTTTTAATTTAAAATATATGTAGGGAATGTCCTTCAGAAAGATTATAAAGAAAAATATAAAATAATGTCTCATTTACTAATAATTGCATTATATGCACAGAAGAACTTGTCATTTCTCATGCCATATAATGGTATAATACATTTTTAAATGAAATGGCTATGTATAAAATGTCATCTTAATGTAGAGAATGTCCTTGAGAAAGTTTAGAAAGAGAAAATAATGGGTCTCATTTACTAATAATTGCATGGATTATTCGTATTCATACATACAGAAGAACTTAGCAGTTCTCACATCTGATGAAATTTATTTTAAATGACATATCTATGCATAAAATGTTTACATGTTTTAAAGGCAACACTTATATGCGTGGCTTCAATTGTTCCTATATTTTTTCATAAATAAAAAAATAATTGAAACTTGGATGAATTATGATGTTTTTTCGTGAAAATGTTCATACACAGATTTCACACACAAATTTGGTTAGTAAATGAGACCCACTGTCTTTTTTATTCACACAGAATCGGACACATTTTCCCCTTGTATGAATTGCTAAAACCTGCTAGTTTTAATTATCATAATAAACACAAGAGACAAGTGACATCCCAGAAAGTGAGGTTAAAAAAAGACATTTAGGTGATAATTGAGAAAAAAAAAAAATTCTACAGGAGGTATTGTTTGTCACTTTTTCTGCTTCACCTAAGTTACTGCAAGTGATTGCATAGTTTTGTGTATGCTTGGATATTACCGAAACCAAAAAACCTGCAATACCTGAACACGCCGGCGCACACACACAATCTCTCTCCATGGCAACACATCCTCTGTGTCCTATAAGCCTGGGGTCCGGCGTATCCTTCAACCTCCATCGGCTGACCAGACACGGCTTTGGAGGATACCAGGTAGTTTAAGCACAGAAAGCACACAAAAAAGAAAGTGTTGCTCTCTAGTACATAAAACCCATCCTTTCTGACTCCTGGCAGCCGGTACGCAAACAACGAGAGAGCAAATCTTACCCTGAGAGAGTGTCAGGGCTCACTCTGTGTGAAAACCAAATACACTCTGGGCTATCACACGAAATAAATGAGCAATTCGAACATACAGTGTTTGAATACAAATACATCGGCCAGCGTCCCCGAAAGCTGTTCAAATCGGACCTGCCCAGAAACAAACAGGCCTAACACACAATAACGAAAGGAAGGAGAGAAAAAAAAATCACGAAACAGACAGTGTAAGAAGAATTAGATTAGAAAAAGCTAATGCACACCAAGGTTTTTTTTAAACACCTTTTAAAGGATTTGCAAGATAAGCCTGGTCTCCGCGCATGGCCCCTTAAGGATGTTGAAATCGATGGATGAAGGCAGCTTTACTGAAGGCTATGAGGAACGGAAATGTTATTTAAAGACGGCGGCATGTGGAATGATGAATATGAAATAGCTTCTATTATAAATATATTTTCACTGCTGCCATCAAAGACAAAGCAAATCTCACATATCGCATTCACTCACGCCTGTCGCAATAATCATATCTAAATAATACCACAGCCAGGACTGGCATATGCACAAGCAGGGATGCGGTCGGCGTGGTTAAGTGCTAAATAAGCATTTTATGGGGAACGTTGTTACTGAGATTCATGGATTACTGCTCTCATGTGAGGGTCATAAAACAACATCTAGCTGACAATCTAAATCCACATTGATCTATATTTTGAACATATTAATGTCATTCAGAGTTCTTTTAATACTGGAATCATCATCTAAATCTGTAAAATGATTCCAACGTATTAAAAGCATATCCTGACAAGCTTAATATTAGATATTCTAAACCCGTGTTTCTGTACTGGCGGCTCGCAACCCAAAAACCAGTCACAGGCCTGTTAGTTGCGAACCTCAAAAGAATAAACAAGGCTAATTGCCGCGATAGACAGTGTTGACGGTGATACCGTTGTTAAGCCGCAACACCGGTTACGTCACTTGCCCACCGCGGCACAGACCCCCACCGTTGTTTTGATTTTTTATAGTAATAAAAATAATTTAGTTCAGTAAAAGAACAAACACTACAATTAAAAACTGAACGCGGCTGCTCAATGCAGCATGCCGGACAACAGTCGCATCACAAAAAAAGCGCCTGTTTGGCAATATTTTGGATTTTGAAAAGCCTGTTGACTTTTGCCGTTTATCTAAGGTGATTTTGTTAGTTTTTTTAAACATTTGTTTCTTATTTAATTGGTTCCACATTGTTTGCTGATTTTTACTTTATTTAAACTTTGTGTCATTTATTTATTTTATTTGACATCGAGGTATATGCCGTGCCTCAAAGCTTTCTTATTCGTTTTGCTAATAAATGTTCTACGTTTCTTATTTATTTGGTTATATATTATACAGGTTTACTGAACCTATTTCCAGTTTTGTATACCCATTTAAACTTTATGCAAGTTATTTGTTATTTTATATTAGGCATAGCCTGCCCTATAGCATGGTGTATTTGTATTTGTTTTGTTAATAAAAGTTCTATGTTTTATATATAGGCTAAAGTGAGTTTGACGTTGTATTTTGTTGTTGCATTCAAGCAATTGACGCCGAACTGTCACTAATTCGAGTAATTGATAATTGATAAATTCGAGTTTATCAAGTAAAATGCGAACGGCGCTTTTACAAGCTATTTAAAAGCGAAGGAAAGCGAGAAAAAGTGGGAACGCCCCCGCGGTGATACCGGTATTACCGGTGTTGTCACACGTGGATTAACCGGTGGGAAAATTTCCTCACCGTCACAACCCTAGCTAGTAACCATAGAATGCTAAAAAAAAAATAAGTAGGCTTATTAATATGTTTACAGTGTCAAGAAAATGCTTCCCACATCTTCTGTCGTTGACATCAGAAGCTGTGCATCAAACCAAAATCTACAATATTTTGGGAGCAAAATCATCTGTCACTGGGTAGCAGCTATCCAAATAAGACAGATGCCAACATGACATGCTCCCGTCCTCAAAACCCATCGAGAAAACCACAAAAAGCAAAAGAAAATACTGACTCCATTAAATACCGGTTCACTTGCAGTACGGTTTGTGTAAAACAAACGTTGAAAACATTAAGCCATTCAAAAGTCACGTTTAGAAACCAAAATTTGTCATGTTGTGTCATGTTAATATTTGCCATTTAAACAACAGTAAATAAGGGCTTTTTGGTACGATAAACCATTTTAGTACTGTGTTAGGTCGTCATGTGCAATGTAAAATCTGGGCCCTGTAGCAAAATAATAATAAAAAAGACATTTAAAAAATAATGTGCATGCATAATAATACAAAAAAGTTTTAGCATTAGATTTAATATTATTATTATTGCAAAGCTACTGATTTCACAGTATTAGAAGTCTCCGTGTCAGTAGTTCTCGCTCGTGGGCATTGTTAATTGATTTGTGGCCCACATAGCAGCGCGGTGCTCGTTTTACAGGCAGGAGGTATTTATGGAGATGTGCTTGTGCTGTCAGCTCTCATAGCCTGTAATATTATTACTCTGATCATCTGATAACTGCTCGCAGCACAGTCACAAGTGGGCAGGCAGATCAGATGAGTCCGCTAGCAGCATATGCCAGAAACAAGGACCTAAAATATCTATTTTTCACTTTAATGTGACGGACAAAAGTATAATTAACACATTGAACTATACAGCAGTGATGAAATAACAACAAAGCATCTGATGCATGAATTATTAAACCTCAAAATGAATGAAATCATTCCCTAATTTTCAAAACTGAAGCTACACAAGTAGAACGGAAAGATAACGGTAAATATTTTATTATGTTTTATTTTATTTTATTTTAATATATAATATGACACACTTCCATGCAAATGTTTAGGGTCGATACGTTTTTTTTTTATGTTACTGAAAGATCTCTTTTATACTCGCAAAGGATGATCAAAAATACAGTAAAACTGTAATATTGTAAAATGCTACTACAATATAAACCAGTTATTTTAAAATGTAATGCATTCAGTATTCAGTGTCACATGATCCTTCAGAAATCATTCTAATATGCTGATTTGCTGTTTTAGAAAAAATTATTATTATTATTATTAACAATATTAAAACAGACGTTGTGCTGCTTGATCTATTTTGTGGAAACCATGTATTTTATTTTTTAATTCGCTTGATGAATAAAAAGTGCAAAAGAAACCGAAACAGACAGTTTGTGCGATAACTCGTCGCTTTTGATCAATTGAAAGCATCCTTGCTTTTTTCAAAAACAAAACTTTCTTACCCCAAAGTTCTGAACAATAACGTATATAAAGATAAACATATGATTAATGGTCAACGGTCATCACATATGGTGATTTGAATTTAATATCACAGCCTGAATGGTTAAAAATGCACATATAAATGCTGAATCTCATTTCAAACAATATAAACCAAAAATTTCATTCAATTTAATATTATCTTATTAAGAATAAAATGACCTAAATGACTATGTTGGCCACATAGCATCTACCACTATTGTTGTATAATGATTTTTAAATAATGAAGCTCCAGATTGTTCTTCCTGTCCCGTGAATGTTACAGACACGGTCTCACCTCAATTAGACGGTTATCTCAGCAGCTCATGTGTGGTATTAAGACATTTCCGCATAGAATTTGTGTTTTTTTTTTTATTCTCACTCGGTGAACTTTAAGCAGAAATTCAAGAGGCAAGTCTCAAAAGCCAAGAGGGCCTATTAAGAGATAATTACTAATTATGCTAATTTGTAAAGTTGTGCTTTTTCTTTCTTTTGGTCATTTTATCGACAGTCCCTCTGGAGGAAGCCGAAACCGTTCAGAGTTAATATCTTTTTTTTTTTTCTCCCCTCCCCAGCCAAACGCACTGTAGAGGACGCCGTGTCCTAAACCACGGAATATTTCACGCTTAATCATGGAAGTGTGTGTGAATTGAAACGCTGCCGTCACACAGGTCTCTGGTTGCCGCTGGTGACGACCTTCATTAACTTCTTAAATGCTAGAGGTGTTATACTGGCGTTCACCAAAAAAAAATTCCTTATCACCACTGTGCACAAAGAGGAGAGTGTAATGAAGTATAGGGCTCGGGACAAAAATTGTGTTTACATCTGATTATGGCTAAATACGTTTCCTTTTCCGGTACAACCGATTTGGCATGTCTGGATTATGTCTGAGCTAAATCTTCATTCTCAATCCAATCATACATATTTATTTTGCATATAATAAAATAATAAAGACTGTGTAAATATGCTCTTATTAACTGCTCTATGCAGTTTAATTAAAGACACCTCAGATTGCTTCAATCATGAATACGATGTAGGATGTAGGATGACAAATAATGAACAATTCTAACAAAATAACAGCGAGAAAGGCTGCATAACTACTTTCTAAACTGGCCTATGGGGAATATGTGCCTCATTCGAGAACTGTTTGAGTCTCTGCTGGCCCTCTGACCGCATCGGCACAACCGCTCGACCTTCTGGAGTTCGAGATGTGTGTGGCAATTACTTCACCGATTTGACAACATGTCTGTCAACATCCACACACATCAGGATACACTGTTAGACATACCCAAAAGTAGCAGCAGATACATTCATGCACAATATGATACCAACGCAAGGCTGTTACATCCATTTAAATAAACCAAACAAAATACAGGATTTCAGCTTTCAGTCAAATACTCGGTCACAGAAATCACACAACACGTGTAACAAAAGTACACTTTTGCATGCTTTTAAAGAGTATTTATATAAAAACAAATATACTTAAGTGTGAACTGTTTGATAACACTTAAGTTTATGTCAGTTGCAATAAAATTAAAATGCATTATAGTTTAAATTCATATTAAAAGCAATTAGCTGAAATTTAAAGTTTTTTTTTATATAGGACTTAAGCACAATTTCAGAATTACTTTTATTGTCTTTGAAATCTGCTTAAAGTGTATTGCTGAATGTACTGACAAACACATATGGAAAATTCATACTATAATACAAATATACAAACATATGATGTGTGGTGTATATATAGCATAAATTGTATTTCACACACACACACACATACACATACATAAAAATATATAACTAATTTTTACAGATGAATTAGCAAATTAGTATATTTGAAATTTTTAAATATATTAACTCTAAATGTAATAACGAATAACACACTGCAGTTTAAATGTGCTTTAGCAGGTTAATAAACATATACAAATAAGTGTACGTCTTTAAATCATGACAAAAGATTATTAAAACAATGATTTACAATATTTCAAAAGTGCTTTTTTTTTTTTAAATGTGTACTAAATTTGTCTTAAACATAAATAAGTGTACTTAAGTAAACCTAAGTGGCCTTTTATTTCATTAAAATTACACTATCTGCAAGTAATTTTTTTTTACATATACTTTTAAGATCTGAAGTACATTCAAAGTGCACATTCTATTAAGCAAACTTATTTTTATTTCTAATGTAGGGTTTCACTACACTCTTCCCAAAAGATTTGGGGGTAAATAACTGGGCCGAGGTTAATTCACACCGGAGCCAATTAACAGAACGACCCCCTCCGTATAAGCCACAGCGGGGCAGTCACACACTTCAGCATCCACTAACCTTTAACAAGTTTAGAACTAAATGTAGTTCTTCTGCACCAATGTATTGACTCATCCAACACTGTATTATTTAATACTTCTCATATGCTGCGCCAATATGGTTTGCTTTTGACCTGCTTACCTTGAACTTATCAGCAAACAACTATACAATACCTCAACACACACTTTCTTGTTCAAATGAATACCAAATATGTGAGGTTAAAAAAAGCACATACTTGATGATAGCAATAAGAGAAACTGTCCCAGTTCTGAGGACTAATCTCTATTGTTTGTATGTGTGCTACCTCAGTAACCTCTGCTAACATTACCGCTACAATGGCACGCAAAAAAACCACATCAGGAGCAAAATCTGCTTATGTGCGTTTGAATACACATTGGTTTTAATGCACTGGACGTTCTGTAATAATCTGAAGCATTTGCTGAGGATTAGACCGTCAAATGCCATGTCGATATAATCCCGGAACGGCGCCCATTTGCCAGGAAGACAATAAAACGAATTGTTTTCGGCTTTCAGAAAAATGAGCATTTGTTAGAACGAGACACGGTATTATGTTTTCATCTCCATTATGAGAGATTAGATGGGAGAAGTTAAAACAATCTGCTGACGTTATCTGGTTTTATGTGATTAATTGTGTCTGAATTCCCCCGAGTAAAGTATATTGTCCCAGTGGAAATTAAAATCTTTTATTATAATGATGATGAAAAAGATAAAGATGATTGTGAAAATCTGGCGGTCTTAATAATCTGACCAGTGCGTACACTTTCTAGCATGTTTTTCTACATTCCTAGTTCCTACTCTTCTGTCCAGCACCATCATTTCCCATTAGCTCAGCTGATAAATTAGCCCTTCGAACACACACACACACACACACACTCACATTCTTACGCACTCCTCTAATGTTTATATGCAATGCTTAATGTTGTGTGACCAATTGTGTCATTTCCATTATGTAAATATATTTGCCTCGATGTTACACCACAACTATTGTCTACGTTCTCACGATTGCTTGGGTTATTAATACTCTGGGTTACAGGTCAGACCGCAGTTGTGGACAGACATCGGTGTGTGTATTGCACAACGCTAATGATACTTCATGAAATGACTCCACCAGAATAATTCCATCACAATGTCCTCGAAAGCAAAACCAGGAACAATGAGACGGATCTGCAGTCTCATGTTGCCTAACCACTGTATTCAATATTTACATAAAAAAATCATCATGATTTATTTACAACCCTTGTTCACACGTTTGACAGTTTTGCAAAACCATGCAATGCAGACGTTAATAAACTCCAAGCAAATCCGTGTCCGTTTGCCAGCGAAGGCACACAGACAGACTGACCGCGAGCAACGTGGCTGATCAATGCCGCGCTATCAGCCCATCCAGCCCACGGCCCGTGCCGCTCTCGGGTCACACGATGAGCAGTGACGGGGTGAGACGCAGCACAAAACCTGTCACAGCAGACGCAGAGGTGTTTCTGGACCTCCCCAGCATCACACACCTCCATTTATTACCAGCCACCAAAGTAAGATGAGAAGCAAGCGTGTCCGCTGTCATTCAATCCCATTACGCTGCGCTGTTCTCAATACATTATGATGACATGTCAGAGCTGATAATGGAAATAGAACTGGTGCAACTAATTTCCCTAAAATCCATTACGCTGCACTGTACATACACAATACATTATGATGACATTTCAGAGCTGATAATGGAAATAGAACTGGTGCAACTAATTTCCCTAAAAATTCCTGCTTCTACACACATGGAAACAAAAAAAGAAAAGAAAATAGCGAAAGCTAAAAAAAAGTTTTAAATTATAGATTTAAATTGTTCATTTTAATAATAATAATAATAATAATCTGTGTTGACAGTGTAATTGTTTAAAAAAATATATTAAACTGTTTAAACAAAAGAGGCCTGTTATACATGCAAGTAATTTAGAGTACTTTAATATATTCTATACTACTTTTGTAGCTTCTGGACTATACTAGACCTATTAGGAATATAATAACAGTGCCACTGCTCAGTTTTTCAAGGAGCACCAATCGATTACCTTGAGGGATTATTTCTATATGATCTGACCGTTAAAATAACTTTTGTTGGTGTAAACTAATTAGGTGGATTCTGTCATGTTTAAATAATACTTAAATAAAAGCTGGTAATTAAGATTAACTCGTTTTTTTGGGGTGGGGTGGGGGGGTGTTTACAGTGAAAATGTGCTGTTGTTACCTTAGGTGCTATTTCTACTCGATCTGACCTTTGAAAAGGACTTTCATTTTGTCATGTAAACTCATGTTGGCAAGTTCACTCAGACATATTAATAATAAATGCAGATGTTACTGCATAAAGTGCATTATTATCAGTTTATGGTGTATACTGTAACTTCACATAATTTCCATATAAAGCTTGGTAGCTGGAAGTTTGTTTGTCACAGATCATTTTATTTACTGATATTTTGTACTATAGCAGTTTAATATTTAATGTGCTAAAAAGGCAAACAATTCGAACACACCTGAGAATTAAGTTTCATTTCTGCCTAAAATTTCAAGTAAAATCAAATCAAGTATAGTCATACAGTATAACCTGCTGTGAAGCACTTTGAATTGAATAAATAATGAAGAAAAACAAATTTAAAGGTTTTTGAGAAATTGAGTAAAAATGATATAGATGAAAATAAATATTCTGTTACAGCCATGGAAACATTTTGACAGAGTTGACATATAATCACGGTTTAAACTGTAGAATGTTTTGTTGTAACATCTACATTTATGATTTAATTTGTCTACATTTAGGTTCCAGATGCAAAGTCATTTTAAAAGGTCAGATTAGGTAGAAATAACACCTTAAGGAATAACAAACCCCATTTATGTTTTCACTGTGCCTGGTCATAGTTACAGTGTATTTAAATTCCCCAAAACTACAAAAATCCCATAAATGCGCATGTAATGGTCACGAGAGGCTGAAAACGTGGTATAACATTACAATCGCAGGACGTAAATGAGGTCAAATCTTATATTTGAGGTTAGGACAAGGACAGATATCAGTACTGTAAACACTGGATGCACAGACGGAGAAATCAGAAAAAACGGCGCGAGCGAGAATCAGTGCGCAGCTGAAGCGAGCTGGCATATGTTTACACAAACTTGACAGAGGAACGATTGTGACGCGACCGACGCGCATCAAACACAAACCCGCGTACTGACATCCAGACTGCGCAGTTGCGCGGAGATGATCGCCACTTAACGCTGCGTATTCCAGGCTTTGTGAGGGAAAGCGTTCAATTACGACTGAAAGAAACTTTACCTTTTCGCTTGGACGACCTCCTCCTCCTCCTCCTCTTGAACTTGCATTTGACCTGGCTGCTGGAGACCGATGCCATGGTGCTCAGATTTTGGAGAACTTGCTCTGCTTGATGTTTCTGAAGTTGCCGTGCTGCAGTTGCGCACGAGAAACGCTCCGGGAATATCAGCTGCGTCTTATTCCGCCTCACACTCTTCTAATAAGCTCTCGATAACAAGCTAAAAGTGCTGCTCGCCTGTCTGACCGTATCTGGAGCGCAGCGTCCTCCTCCCGCGTTTGGAGCTCCTGCGCCTCTCTGCGCTTTTTGGCACCAGCCACTTTGAATCCAATCATGCAGGACGTGTGTCTATTTGCTGCCGCGGATTCTAATTAGAGCCAATCATGAGAGTCCTTGCGCTCTGACATCACGACCGATGACACACCCCTCATCCCATCCCATGCGGGCGTGCGAACTCAGCCTTCATCTCTGAATGAGTGATGATGGCACTGATGCGCGCCGGTGAGAGGACAGACAGGAGGTGAGATGTGGCTGGCACAGCAAAAGTTGCAGATTTACAGCACACAGTGAAGCTCAAAAGTTTGAGAAAATGAGTGAAAATGTTTCTGTTCAGCCAATAAAATACAAATGTTTCAATTAGAAATCATATGATTAGCTTCTAGAATTTCTCCAGTTTGCTTTAAATAACTACAGCATTTGGACAAGTTTGTGCCAACCTGATGATTCATGTTATCCAGCAGCGTGAATATTCTTCTAATTTCATGATCAATATGCTAATCATTAAATAATGTGATAATGTAAATAATTTCATGAAAGTTATTTTAAAGTGTCACTGTGCAAATCTAGCTTTTTATATTGGGGGTCACCATGATGGCTGAGACTATTATTGTCAATTAGCAGTTCCAAAAAAAATAAACAAAATAACTAAAATTAATAAATAATAATAATTCAAATTGAAGTCTATTATATTCAGAAAGGTTCAAATTTACTCAGGCCATCCAGAATGTAGAGTAGATGAGTTTGTTTCTTCATCAGATTTGGAGAAATTTGGAGAAACATTACACCACTTGTTCACCAATGGATGCTCTGCAGTGAATGGGTGCCGTCAGAATGAGAGTCCAAACAGCTGATAAAAAATTCATAAGTAATCCACACCACTGCAGTCCATCAGTTAACATCTTGTGAAGTGAGAAACATTTTTGTAAGAAACAAATCCATGTTTTTTTTTATTTATTTATTTATTTTTTTTACTTTGTTGCTTGTGGAAAAAATATGACTCTTCTGTTCACAATATTGCTTTCTCCGGTGAAAAGGTCATCTCGTCTGAATCAGAAGAGAAATATGCACAGATCAAATACCATTTACAAGCAAAAACAGTCTAAAACAGTTCCAAACAAATGTGTCGGAGGATTTTGATGTGAATCCCAACAGAGGATAGACATTTTCAGTTTACGACGTGTCATTATGGAGCATGAACTCATATTTTGGCCAGAAGCAACGGTTTAAAGTTAAAACACCTTAATGATGACTTTATTTCTTTCATACATAAAGCTTTTGACTTCACAAGTCATTAACTGATGGACTGGAGTGGTGTGGATTACTTGTGGATTATTGTGATGTTTTATCAGCTGTTTGGACTCTCATTCTGACGGCACCCATTCACTGCAGAGGATTCACTGGAGATCAAGTGACGCAATGCTACATTTCTCCAAATCTTTTCCAATGAAGGAATGTCCTGCACAATGGATTACAATTAAGTGCATTATTATAGGCACAAATTTATTTTGTTTTTACAAACCAAGGAACAAGCTGAAAATAATTTCTGTGTTAACTGACAACATCAAAATAAAACCACTGATTATTTAAGTTTTTTGTTTTTGTTGCAGTTGTTTATTGAATGATTGATTGGCTGATTATATAGAGCCAGGTGCATATCAATTGTTACAACTTATAAAACTTATACAATTTGTACAGCTGACCCCAAAAAAAATCACTTTCAAAGATCCACACCGCTCGTCAAATTGATCCTACAGCCTGTTTGTCAGAGAATTATCATGAGGTTACTTGGACATTTCTGACATTTAACTGGGAGAAGTTGCTTTCAGAGCCCAAGTGAAACTCTTGTTTGTTTGTTTGTCTTTTTAAAGTTTTCCTCCGACAGTGTGACAAACTTAACTGCAAAAAAGACATTTAAAATATTTAATGATATGTAAATAAAACAAAGAATACACTGACTTTTGTCAAACGATTTAACCTAGCACAATCACATATTGTCTTTGAAATATCTTTATTTAAAGGGTTTTCTCAAGAAATACTGATATATGTTTTGTTTTTTTGAAAAATGTTAAACACTTTAAAATAAATATGATCTCACTCAAAATTAGGTGGTATTATGAGGAAAGTACAAAAGGGCTCATCCATGTTCACACCACTATGAGGAGCAAAATAATTTCCTCAGAAGAATAACTTTTAGATGAGTGCAGCTTGGGAAACACATTCTGAAGCAACCGTACTCTCCCCTAAAGCAAATACCTCCTCCAATCTGCTGATCGACAGATTTCTAAACTGAAATAATCGTAGACATACATGCATTGATGTTGACATTTTGCTAACAAAACAAAAGGCAATTTTTTCCCCCTGTCAAATGTCATTAGACTTCGTCTAAAATACCAGCAGTGCGACTACTTGGTGACATTTACTGCAGGAAAAAAATGGAGAGCGAATGGAAGTACATTTGAAAACACGGCAAATTTGCTGACAGAAAAGTCACTTTGAGATTCCTTTGTGCGCTTGGAACATTTCCATGAGGGCTATAGGGAAAAAGTGTGTGTTTGCATGGGTACCGGTGTGTGTGTGTGTGTGTGTGTGTGTGCACGTGTGTGGATGGATAGGAGAGGGTGGTGTGGGGACATAATGAACATTTGGCGAGGCAAACTGCTTCCTGATAACCCCATAGGATGTGTGTGTGTGTGTGTGTGTGTGTGTGCGTGTGTGCGCGTGTGTGTGTGTGTAAGAAAGAACATCAGCACAGCTCGTCTATTCACACAGACTTGCTTCTATAGGCACACGTAAACAAGGGACAATAAATTGAGACCAACACAAACTGAAAAAAAACGAGACAGACAGACCTATTGAAGGTTATTCACTGATTTCAGGTCAGATCTAAGAGGATGCTTGCGTCACTACACAGGTTGTCTCACCAAACAGGATGTGACAGTAGAAGCAGCGAAAAATGGTGACACCAGAAAAATTATTATTATTATTATTATTAAGTTAATTTATAATTCCAAGACAGAAAAGTAAAGACTTAAAGTTCAGCATTTGGCTAAATAATAATAATAATAATAATAATAATAATAACAATTATTATTATTATTATTATTATTATACAATTGATGAGGCCATTAGTGAAGAGTTCAGACTAAACTAGATTAGATAGATAGATAGATAGATAGATAGATAGATAGATAGATAGACAGTTCTTTTTAGCACAAATTTCCATAATGTTTTTTAAGCTTCTGTACGATGAACATTGATTTAATGTTGTTGTCCTATTTAAAACAAAGTGCCAGTCATATATGAGACCTTCAGTGTGCTCACTTCAATTGTTCTGTGCTTACTGTAAATGACATCAGTCTAGATGTCACTCCCATGATGCACTACATTTGATTTTAAGTATTTTACTGCTTATGGACACAATCCAAATGGGCACTGCAGGAAAAGAACTGCACACTAAGGGCAAGAAAAGAAAAAGAAAAGAAAACAACATAACATTGCTTGTGTGTTCATATACTTTCAGGATCATAGAAGAACTGCTGTTAGGGATTAAAACAGATAAACCTGCAGCTTTCAATTAATTAAAGTAAACAATTAAGTAAAGTAAACAATCTACGTTGTTGCTAAGACAACTTCTAAAAATAAAAAGTAAATAACAACAACAACAACTAATAATAATAATAATAATAATAATAATAATAAAATCTCAGGAAAACATTTATTTCCTGTCTCATATATCAATTAATGTTAATCTGCTAGTACAGCCTATTCTAGCTTTTTCTTCATGCTACAGAAGGCTTTATAGATGTACACATGTGGTCTGACTCATATTGATTGTAATTTACTGTGCAGACAGGCTGGACTGCTGTGGAAAGTTTTCACTTTACTGATCACTGTCCATGGGGCTAAACTTTGTTCAATGACTGGAGCATAACTTCACAAGACAGAACTATGTAAATCTACGTTGTTGCTAAGACAACTTCTAAAAATAAAAAGTAAACAACAACTAATAATAATAATAATAATAATAATACAATCTCAGGAAAACATTTCTTTCCTGTCTCATATATCAATTAATGTTAATCTGCTAGTACAGCCTATTCTAGCTTTTTCTTCATGCTGCAGAAGGCTTTATAGATGTACACATGTGGTCTGACTCATATTGATTGTAATTTACTGTGCAGACAGGCTGGACTGCTGTGGAAAGTTTTCACTTTACTGATCACTGTCCATGGGGCTAAACTTTGTTCAATGACTGGAGCATAACTTCACAAGACAGAACTATGTGAGCAATTCCTGTTCTTACAGAAAAAAAAAGTGTTCATATTTAAGTAATAACGTACAAGAGGCCATGACCTGAGATGCCAAAACAGTACAACACCGGGGCCGTTAATGCATTCAGTGTGAGATAATCACTAAACTGCTGGGCACCTAGGCCCTTTGGCACCTAAGCTCATACAGTGTATACTGACCACAATGACCTTCAGGGCTGCACACAGCACAAGCTGACCTCTAGGGACCCGGGTCCCTGAGCACACACAGCATGAGCTCCCTACTAAGACCTCTAGGAACCTTGGTGTAAACAGCTGACCAGTGACTAGGGCCCTTGGCGTATAATGTACAGTGCGAGCTAATTATTATGACCCCTTAACTGACCACTGGGGTGCCTGGGCCCTCCAAGGCCCCCAACTACAGTACTGTAATCAGCTAAAAGCTGGAATACAGTACGCAACTTTTGCCCAGATTTACAGTATGGGCGAGGCAAAGCTTTTTGTCAAAAGTAAGAGCTTTCAGTTCACAATTTTCACAGTAAATTGCGTAGTGTATGATGGGCACAGATTTTTTTAGTTTCAGCCTGGCTGCAAGAATTAAAATGTTGTATTGACCAATCAAATGTTAAAAGTAAGTTATTTTCAAAGAAGACAATCTGCTGAAGCGAAAGCATTTACAAAAAATTGAAAAGTTATAGAATTTTAAATTCACTGTAAAGAAAAATTACTGTATGGTTTTATTGTTTTATATAAAATGAATATTTTCAAAATATTTTGGAATCTAAAATTGATATAAAATCAAATACATATGTCTAAATATCTTATGTTCCAAATTTGAAGTTGATATTACAAAAAAAAGATTTGAGGTTCCTGTGAAGTTATGTTTAGGCGCTGTACTAATGATAGCCACCGGCTGACACCCAAACTCTGTTGAATTTTTTTGATGCATTGTCCTGTCACAAATTTCTACATTTCTATCAAAATATTACTTCTGTAAAAAAATATTAAAAAAGGAGGATCTTGTGCTTGGTTCCATTCACATGTAACATGATTTCAGTTCAATTGATGTGTGAGGAATTGAATATAAAAATTAACGCTTTGCACTTTCTAAGAATAAAGAAGATTGCTAGTATCTCGGCATGTAAACAAATTTCAAGAATGTAGTTTTTGGCTCTTTTGTAGATTCTATTAAAAATATACACTAAATATGGAACCTTGAGACTCAGACCTTTTCAACAAAATGTGTTTGGTCAAGATTAGAAAAAGTTTTGATTATAAAACATTGCAGTAAACTTTGCAATATGACACTTGACACCACCCACTAGATGGAGGAGCTAGCTAAAATATTTTAAAGTACCATTTCCATAGTAACACAATGTCTGATTTCATAACAGTTTGCACAGGATGAATTTTGAGTAGTTTTCGAATTATATCTAATTTACGATGATTAGTAAAATATGTGATGCGGAAAAAAAGGTGATAAAAATGTGATCCCCCCTTTAAAAGGCTTGAACACATTGTCCACATTGTCTCTTCTAGAACATTCCATTTTTTTTATCTCTTCCCTTTTCATCGTTTCTGCCTGTTTTGTCATTTCCACTCTTGGGAATTTCATACTTCGCCTGATCCTGTGAAAACAAGAAAGGGAAAAATCAAAACAATATGTTTTGTGTTCTCTGCTCAGTGTGAGGAAAGCACGACGTTACGCTACTTGAAAAGCCTAATTTGTTCAAGGAAATTTGATATGATCCAATCAAAATGAAACACTTCAGCAGCGGTGGCATTGTGAATCATAAAATACATTGCATGTTATGAGAGATGCCCATTTTTACTAGGCTGCTAATGTGCGGCAGTGTTTTATATAGCCGGTAATCAAATTTAGTGCGACTCCTTGTGATTGTGCAGTGAATTCAACGTCTTGTCTCTTATGACAGATGCGTTACGTCTAATGATATGATCTTTTCCATTTTGTCAGAGTGCCTGGTGGTCTATTTATTTAACACTCTCCCCGGGGGAAAGTTAGTCATTCGTTAGATTCTATATACTCGCAGCGTAACACAGGAAGACAGAGAAAGCGAGAGAGGAGAACGTGGGAGATGAGGACTCTCGCCTGCCACCAGCTTTCTCATAAACATAAAGCATTATAACATAATAAATGACAGTGGAATTCCAGCCATTATCAGTAGCCGTTTAATTAAAATCCTACCATCATTTACTCGCCCTTATGTCATGCCAAAGCCATATGACTTTTTTTTTTTCATCTTCTGTGGAACACAAAAGGAGATATTTTGTGAATGTTCAAGCTGCTCTTTTCCAAACAAAAATGGAACTTCAACATTAATCATGCTGGGTTAGACGTCAGTGATGCAAAATTCCTTTGGTTTGGAAGAAAACATCTTCAAAACTTACTGCCACAATGTTATGCTGTTGTGGGTGGTTGCTAGCATAGCCATGTGTTGATATACTATTGTTAAGGTAGTCAGTTTGGTTTACAGCATGCTGTTATGCTGCTTTAGGGTGATTTAGGTGGTTGCAAGGTGATTTCTTGCTGGCCCAAGTCAAAAAAATCCAACTCCAAAATCTCTATATAGACCTAGATATACCAAACCAACACAGAACTAACCATGACATAAGTCATCTGTGGTCAAAATCGCTTGCATGTGGGCCAAAATGTTGCACTTGAACACAATGCAAAGACTAAAGACAATGGCCAGCTAGAATATATTTTCTACATATGCATGAGAGGAAATAAGTCTCCGTGCCAGCAGGTGGCAGCAGTCTGTATTCATCATTCAAAAAGGACTGCGGATTTACAAAGCATCACCAAAGTACTGCATGCTTATTTTCACACCAATCTCACTCACCACAGATAGATTAGTAATATATTATCTTCTTATGACTTCTTCTTGACTTCACCACTTGCTCACTTGGAGCAACTTGAGATTAAGTAATATATTATTATTATTATTATTATTATTATTATTATTTAGTGCTGTCAAACGATTAATCGCGATTAATCGCATCCAAAATAAAAGTTTTTGTTTACATTGTATATGTGTGTGTACTGTGTATATTTATTATGTATATCTATAAATACACACACATGCATGTATATATTTCAGAAAAATATGTTATGTTTATATATTAAATATATTTATTTATAATATAAATTATATTAATATAAATATAGACATGTAAATACATGTAAATACTTAAAAAATATATACTGTATTTATATATACATAATAAATATACACAGAACACACACATATATTACGCAAAGAAATACTTTTCTTTTGTATGCGATTAATCGCGATTAATCATTTGACCGCACTATTATTATTATCATTATTATTATTGTTGTTTGTTTTGTATTTATTTATGCATTTATTTATTTGCTTTATATTTGAAACAACCCAACAAATTCATGAAATGAATTAAAACATCTTATCTTTGGGGATTTAATCCAAGTTCGAGGTTATCCCAAATTTCATTTTTTTCAGGAATTTAAATTCTTTTAAAGTTTTGTGAACTGTTTTGAACAATTAAAGGAAAAAAAGACAAGAACATGCTTTATGAATGTTTTCAGAAAAATAAAATAGTCTAAACTTAATTCTTAAGTTAGAAATTAAGAAGAATATTACAGTTAAGAATCATTTTATTGCAATAGCAAAGTTGGACTTTCAACAAATGATTGTTTAATTTTCAGTTTGTTCTTTGCACAAAGCTAACAAATGGCTTCAGCTGAATTGGAACATAATTTATGGACTACTTTTCTTGTGTGTGTGTGTTTTTTTCTCATTCACTTTCATTGTATTGGAAGAACAGCATGGACATTTTTCAAAATATCTTCTTTTGTGTTCCCCAGAAGGAAACTAAGTTATACAGGTTTGGAATAACTTGAGAATGAGTAAATGACAATTTTCATTTTTTAGTTAACTATTCCGTTAACGTTTTTTCCGAGGTATGTACAAAATTCGTAGTTGTTTCTGCCAGTTACTGTGTAACTCTGGACAAAGATTTGGAGCCTCTTTTGGTCTGTGTGTGTGTGTGGATATTGACTTTTCGGCTCTCTGGGACGGATTAGGTCTTATCTTGTGCTGAGGTGCCTCACATGTGGATTGCAAAAGGTCTGAAGATCTACCTTCATCTGCCTGCCATAGAAGTCTTACCCCCTTCCCACACACATATACACACACAGACACTTCTAAAAAACCTCTCGTCCATAGGCAAAACACACATACATGCCTGAAGCACCAATTCACCCTCCATCTTCAAAATCTAAACAGCACATTCACAGGTCACAGTCTCTAAGCTCAAAGAAACCGAACTCAGAAAGCTTATAAAATATTTAAATCATACAATAATGCAAAAGTGACTGCCACAATGTTAGGTAGGGTGTTGTGGGTGGTTGCTGGCATAACCATGTATAATAATTATGTATAAATGCCTATAGTGTTGCTATGTAGTTGGTAAGGTATTCAGATTAATTTTTAACATGCTGTCATGCTGCTTTAGGGTGTTTATGGTGGTTGCTTACTGTTCCAGCTCCCAAGTTTCAATGATATTTTGATGTCTAGATAAGACTCTTGTATCTCCTTCAATAAAAGTCTATTTGATTTTTTAATTTATTTTTTTTGTTTCTTAACCACCAAGTTAAAACCAAATGTCTAATTGCTCAACAAGCTACACAATCTGAAGTATCATTCATGTTCATAGCACAAATGTTGCTTAATTGCAATACTTATATTTAATAAAACCTGCAAAATTGCTGCAAAATATTGCCATTTAAAGACAGGATTTTGAAAAGGGAGAATGAAGGAAAATTGACAGTGCAGAAATATCACATCTTATTCTCTTTGTGCTCAGGCACATAAATTCAGACTATATGCACGGTCACAAACACAAAACAATTGACTTCCTGTGGCAGGGGGCTGTGGAGGCGGAGCATAATCACACTGACAGTGGGGCATTCTGGGAGGACTAAGGTTAATTCAAAATGACTGTTATTATGGAGCTGGCGTCGCCGGGGTTGCGGTGGGGGTTGGGGCCAACACAGAACACAATATGTGCTTAACACTGCAGACTGGAAGTGCCAAAGGTATGTCTGCAAGAAGACAGAGGAAGATGATGCATTCAACCTGATAGGAATGTCAATTCTTACGCAAGAACAACACCGAGGTTTGGCGGGGACATTTTAAAGTTTTCCAGCGTGCCCAAATGGGCGCTGAAAGCCGTAAATCTTACAGTATGAAAACAAATCAAAATGCACATTTTAAATTGACCAGTTTACTTTTCTTTTATTAAAATTTAAATATCCCAACTTCCCTTTTCGGTCAATGTCTACACGTTTAATGATGCAATAATTGCCTTATAGATCAAATCAAGCTCCACCCTACATTTTTACCCTCGTCCAGTGAACATTTTTTTTTTTTTTGAAAATATGTTGCATTTGAAAAATATCATAGGTTGCAAATGTTCTTTTTTTGTTAATTATCTTAAAATATGGAAATTGTTATGAAATATTTACATAATCTTTAAAAAAAATTATAATATAAAATAAATATATTTTGATGTTCCACGAAAATATGCTGTAACTTTCAGAGCTGAATCCTCTGCAGTGAATGGGTGCCGTCAGAATGAGAGTCCAAAAACTGATGAAATCATCACAATAATCCACAAGTAATCCACACCACTCCAGTCCATCGATTAATGTCTTAAGCAGTTAAAGTTTTGAAGTGAAAACGACTTAATGTGACTATTTATTTCTTTCAGACACACAGCTTTACGAGTGATGTGGATTACTTTTGGATTATTGTGATGCTTTTTCAGCGGTTTGACTCTCATTCTGACGGCACCCATTCACTGCAGAGGACCCACTGGTGAGCAAGTGATAAAATGCTGATGTTTTGATAAAGAGACAAACTCATACATCTTGGATGGCCTGAGGGTGACTAAATATTTAGAAGATTGTAATTTTTGGGTGAACTATTCCTTAAACAGACGAGCTTCCAAAATTTACCGGTCACAATTTAACAGAGTTGATGTCACGGTGCGTGCGGGGAGATGAAGCGAGGACTCAATTGCAGGAGAAATGGTTATTTATTTTGATAATAAAAATGAAACAAACAAACTCAAACCACCCCGAAGGGGAAAAACAGACAGGCAGGCCTAAAGCTGCACACATGCAGACACGAAACACACACAATGAGAAATGACGGATCAGCACAGGATGACAGACACCAGGAGAATAAATAGGAACCAAACGAGGAGGCTAACGAGGGAGACACAGGTGGAGCAACTTAAACTATAACGAGGTAACAAGATGGGAGGGGCAAGACAATAGACAGGAGAGAGCACATGGCAACAGACAAACACAACACAAGCCATGTGCTCACAGAACAGTCATCTGGTGGCCCTCCTGGGCACACCCGCTGAAGACTGTGACAGTTGATATACAGTAAAGTAGAAGGATGTGACCACACCAAATATATTGAGCCTAACCTGTAAACCTGCAGCAAACCCACAGTAAGCATTGTCATGCATTTTATGGACGTGACACTTTTTTAAAAAATGAGTTCAGGGGAAGGATAAAATTAGAAAAAAATATGACATGACCCCTTTAAAATCCAATGCAGTTAAACATTTTCATGATTCAAATTCATTAAAAAGCTGCTCTTTGTCTGAATAAACGGCTCTATTTAAATCAGTGTGAGAATAGAGACAGACACAGGTGTCCTGAATGTCATAGAACTGTATCAGCTCACTGGCCTTTCATAATGGGCTAATTATGTGCATTTCCGGTCTGTGGAGCTTATCACAGAAAAACAGGAAAAGTTAAGAGGTGAAACAAAAAGAATGGGAAAAATAAATTATATCTATGTTTACAAGAAAGTGGAAGGGCTAGGCGGAGACTTGGGGACATGAGGCGACTTCATGAGTCGTTAAAGTGTGTAAAATTGCTTTTTCCCTTCCGTTTGTGTCAGACGTTACTGAAGCACATATCCAGCGTGACAGTAGGGCACAGAGAACTGTAAAAGCAAGTCCTGCGGTAATGCCTTGGCTGTGCCAGTTCCAATCAGACCGACCCGCGTTGGTGAAGGTGAGCTGTACAACTGCATTTGTGTTTGTGCTTTTCTAGTGCTTTCTGTCAGGTACAGTGCAAACGTTTCTGATAGAAATTCTGGGATGTCAAAGCTGTGGGACAGTGGGTAGTACACGTGTTCATGATATACATAAGAGCTGCACGCTCACAAAGTTGGCTTTGAATTGCTCCTGTGTCAAATAAAATAAAATAAAATACACTAGCAAAACTTCACATTTGACCATAATTGACTCACCCTCATTACATGTCTTAAATACAGCTTGCAGTATTTCAAATCATTAGAAATCACATGGTTGCTGAGGAATAGAGCAATATTTGAACCATTATTGACTGATACTCATCACTTCTGCTGTAGCTCTCAAATTTAATTCACACTTCTGCATTTTCAGACTTGCTGCAATACATAAGGCACATACATTAATGTCAGAAATCAAGTTGGGGATCTGTATATTCCCAGTTCTAAATAAAATAAATTACTCTTTTAAATCAAACTTTAATGAAATATTTTTAAGATGCAGATTTAACTTTAAAAAAAAAAAAAACTCTAAATGATGATTTTTATAATTTTATAAGTAATTAGGAATTTATCTCTCACAATTTGGACTGTTTCTTGCAATTCTCACTTTTTTTTTCTCAGAATGCTGAGTTTACATCTCAAAATTAATATTTGTATGTAAGTTTACATAATGCAATTCTTACTTCTTTCTTTGAAGGTAAAGTAATTGCGTATTTTGATCTCACAATTCTGACTTTTTTATACACATTTATATGAACAAAGAATTATGAGAAATAAATTGACATTTCAGAGAAAAATTCAGAATTGTGAACTTTTTTTATTTTTAGAAAAAGGCTTCCTTAGATTTCTGTTTATACCATGTGCCAAAACAAAACAAAGCAAAACAAAACAAAACAAAACAAAGCAAAACAAAACAAAACAAAACAAAGCAAAACAAAACAAAACAAAACAAAGCAAAACAAAACAAAACAAAACAAAGCAAAACAAAACAAAACAAAACAAAACAAAACAAAACAAAACAAATGAAGGGTCATCTGTCATATTGGAAATATTTTATGCTGTTTCTCTGTAGGAGCCGGTGATTTACACAATAGTGACAATACACACAGAAGCATTGACTGTTGTGGTTATAATCTGAGATCAAGGACAGAGATGAGAAAACCTCCAGGCAAAAGCCTGACCTTTGCAGAAATCCCAACATGAGCTTGAGAACGGTGTTGGATCTCAGCAACCAAGAGTCTTTAAGAAGTAACTGAAATTTCCAGGTACAAACCCACAATCTAAACTTTAGTTTCTGACAAACCCGCTTTCATTATCTCTATAAGCCAGATGGAATACTATACTGAGACAAGTAGTCTCTAGACATCACAATTCTTTATTTAAGTGACAAAACTATAATGTTTGTCCTGTATATTTTCATATCATTCAATCCACAATCATCTGTCTCCTAGCAATTCATTAAGCTCAGTAAAATATTTGATCCCACACTGTAGATCATTTTCACAAGCTTATAGATGGCACGGCCCAGCATATTTCAATTAGTCACATATCTTTAGCACGAACACATTAAAGAAGTTTTTCCGTCTCTCTCCCTCTGCCCACTCGGCACAAATTAGCGAATACTGGATCATCTTCTGAAAAGACTCCACAAGTCCTTGAAGTTCCACTGTATATCGCAGTATTTCCGAGCCTGCGATTAATTGCCTCTTTTACGCCCCGACAGTAATCCTTCAGACCACTTCCTCCAAGCTCAGCTACATCTGAAGCCGCTCGACAAGTTTGGAGAGAAACGTAAGCGCACGATGTTAAGCCACTTCACCAATATCCTGCCTGACACTCCACAGGACTTAGGCAGAAAAAAATCTTTTTTTTCCTTGGATTTACTAAGTTGGGGGAAAAACACGCAAGGTAGCTGCAGATTGCATTCATTTGGAAAAAAATAAAAAATACAGTCACTGTTTGTTTGTTTGCTTGCCTTTTTCACCCCCCCGATGTATTTTTTTAATTTTGTCTACACTGATTGTGCCATATGTTGTCCTGGTGTCTAAATCCTCAGGAATACAAGTGCAGTATTTAACACTGTGTTGTAATAATTCTGTTGTTTATTAAGTTGGCAGAATTCACACATGCTTTCGGACGGCTTTGCAGTCCGGCATATGCCGCCCGTGACATCAGAAAAGGTCACTGTGTTCTCTCACTGATTTGATGCCGGCAACAGATGGCCCGCATTGTTGTTTCATTTGTACGATTTGTGAAACTATAAAACATTTTCTCATTTTCTGCTTGGATGATGTTTTCAGATAAAACAGTCACTCAGCCATAACTTATGTCTTTAGTATGTCAAAAATGTTCTTTTAATGCTAAAAGCAAGGCTTTTAGATAATGATTCTTATAAAATTACCTCGTTTGGAATGTGCAAGAAAAAAAGACTAAATAAATTGCTTTAAAAGACTTCAAATTATAGTGCGGCAGATCTAATTGGGTGTTCCTTCAACTTCAAGCACTTTAATGTCCCAGAGGTTGATTTTTTTTTTTAAACAAATATATTTGATCTAATTTCCTTTACATATTTTGTGTATTTTCCACTATTTCTGCGTGCATCTTTTCCACTCATGCAGTAATAGTCAAATGATGCAAGGAGTGTGAAATGTTATTTAATTGTGTGTATTTAAGACAGTTATAAAACTAGCCTTAGCAAGAAAAAAAAGAAATGTAATTTTGTTATGACTATGTTTAAAATGTTGTTTCTACCACACAATTTTTAAAGATAGACAATAAAAAAGTTGGTAATAATAAGAGAAAATTCTCCATAATAGCGGCTAAATTTGAATGCACCAGCGATGATTCATGTGACGTGTGATTGCTGCTCCAATGCAGCTCCTTTTGCCTGCCACTGATTACAAAACTGCACCGAATGCAAACTCTTTCTCTCTCTTATTCTTTTTTTCTGGTGTGAATGCTGAATGGCATATAATCAATCACAAATAGGTTGCAGAGAAGGTTTGACGGTCAGAACCTCCGAGCTTAAACATTCACATGAAAGCCTGGGAGAAGGAAAGAAGAAGAAGAAAAAAAAAAACACAAGAGGAAGGGGAAAAACAGTTAACAGTCAATTTAAAAAATCATTGCAGCTTGAATTAGTTTAATGAATTAATTTAACAGAAATTAAAATACCAATGCATTTTCCATCCAGTGCATACTGGTTCTTAAAGGAGAAGTTTACACAAAAATGAAAATGTACCCTTAGACCATCCAAGATCTAGATGAGTTTGTTTCTTAATGGGAACAGATTTGGAGAAATTTAGCATTACATCACTTGTTCACCAGTGGATGCTCTGCAGTGAATGGGTGCCGTCAGAATGAGAGTCCAAACAGCTGATAAAACATCATAATAATCCACACCACTCCAGTCCATCAGTTATCATCTTGTGAAGCGAAAAGCTGCATGTATGTAAGAAACAAATTCTTAATTCTTATTGTGATGTTTTTATCAGCTGTTTGTTCTCTTATTCTGACGGCACCCATTCACTCCATTGGTGAGGAAGTGATATAATGCTAAATTTCTCCAGATCTGTTCCGATGAAGAAACAAAAACGCATCTACATCTTGGGTGGCCTAAGGGTGTGTAAATTTTCAAAAAAAAATAAAATTTTTTTTTTTGGATGAACTGTTCCTTTTAATAAACTGACAGAACTCTAAATCATTTTCTGCAAGAACAAAATCCTTATGAGGGCCCCAGGGCAGCAGCCTCTATGGAGGCCCCCTCTTGTCACAATTGCAAGATATAATGCTCAAATAACAAGTAACTCGATCACAAATAAAACAACTAAAGTTGCAGTTGTGTGAATGATCTATGTGTATGATAAATTACAAAAAGAGGCAACAATGCTACAATTAATATACAACATCAAAGCTGCAGTAAGGTGTTCAGAGAGGCTCTATAAGTGCTGCGAAAGGACCAGGAGCAATTACATCACTCATTCTGTGCTGTTTATCTGTCTATATCAATCTTACGTTTGCAAAGGCTGGTGTACAAGTGTCAGTGTTTCAGTTAGAGGTCACTGACAGTCAGAGACCCCGGGGCAGTTTGATTGTTTAATGTTTCCTGAAGTCTCCTCTGCTCACCAATGCTGCATTTATTTGATTAAATATAACAGTAATTTGTGAAATATGATTCAATCTAAAATAACTAGGTTCTATTTGAATATATAGTCAAATGTAATTTATTCCAGTGATGAAAAGCAGAAGTTTCAGCATCCACATATTCTCGTCGGCTATCAACGGCTTTCTTTTCCCTACGGTCTACTTCAGCCAAACAACGCAGTCATATTAGTATCAGAGATTTTACTGCCATGGTGACAGGGTATCCTTAGCAACAACAAATAAAACGGCTCCAAAACGACTTCAAAGTGATAGAGTTAAATATCCTTTATTGTGTTAGAGGCAGTTAATAGGATGAGACGGGGTGTTTTCTAAGTGAGTGTTAACGATCATATTAGAGCCATTTATTATGGTTGATTAAATGCAGTAAAGTGATACATCGCCTATTCTCACATTAAATACACATGGTTACAGGCGAGCAGAGAGGAAAAAAATATTGGAGGTTTACCTCAGCTAGTATGTTTTTGCTTAATATACCACCACATGTTTCAGAAGAAGCCAGGAAAATCATATTTCTCCATATGAACAGCAGATGGTAGTAGTAAACATTTAGAATTCATTTTGGACCACTTAGATTGGTGCTTTTGGCAGATGACAACTTAGTATGCTACGAATGCAGTCAGCAAGAACAATATGTAACATCTGCAATTAAGCATTAAAACATGAATGATATGATAATGTTTTAAATGAGGAATCTTAATTAGGATTGTGTGAAAAGTACAAAACGTACAAGGATGTCACATAAGGGCATGGGCAAAGGTTTCCTAATTGTCTCCAGAGCGATGTTAGCACTAAACCGGACTGAAGACACAGAACAAAGCTTGTCTGTCTGTCAAAGTTAGCCTCAAGATTTAGGAACAAATGAAAGAAAGGCTATTGTATAAATCCCGCAAGTTAAGCCGCATGGCCTGCGCTTCGTCTTTTGTCCTGTGAAAGATCACAGAGGGCTGACACCGTCTGGGGTTTCACTTCCTCAAACCTCTGTAAATTAAACCGACGACGTGGGCAGTCGGGCCGATGTGAGATAACACAGGAGTAAGATGTCCCATTTGCCTTCCCTCATCGACAAACGTAGACAGACCTGCCTGGGAGGCACAGAGATGTCAGATAAAAATAATAGCAAAAAGATCAAACCTCCGGCAAAAAAACGTCAGTCATTCTGAAGTAATGACAGTATTGTGTTAGAAATGACGGTCATTTAAAATAGCAGAATCGTGTAACTCTACTAGAAAATCAGGTCAGAAACAAGGCAAATCTGGCTGTTGGATGTGCGAGACTAAATTAACAGGTGGGCGATATTTATGACATCAGTTCTTGCCGTATAGTTACGATTTTAAATCTTCTGGCAGCTTCATTATCATATTTCAGATGTGGCAGAGTATTGATTGACAGTGTTTATCTGTTTGTGGGATGGTCGCAAATATACAAGTGAAGCAGCTCAGAGTGAAGATTTCTCAAATTGGTAGATAAATCAGCTAACTTACTCAAAACTACTTAACCTGGGTACTAAACCGTACTCATTTGTAAGAATTGATAGTGATAATGGAAATTAAAAGCATTTCAAATTAATTCCAAGTTAATTTTGAAATTTTATAAGCAACTTTCTAGAGCATCTGCATTTAATAAATAACAACAACAATAATGTTATATATATATATATATTATTATTATTATTTTATTATGTTTTTTAATCAAGAATAATAATCTGCTGCTCTGCCATGTTCATAGAATTGCTGAGATAGTATTTAATATCCAGCATATGTTTTGAATTTTATAAAGGAAAGAACTTAGACCAGTGGGGTTTTTTGGAGCCAGCGCCCCCCTATCCATGATCCAGCTCCCCCAAGCTGTAGTGAATGGGTGCCGTCAGAATGGGAGTCCAAACAGCTGATAAGAAATTAGCACAGCAACGGAAACAAGCCACAACACAACGAAATTAGTACAACACAACAGAAAGCCACAACACAACAGAAACAAGTTGCAACACAACGGAAACAAGTCGCAACGCAATGAAATTTGCACCACAACAGAAACAAGCTGCAACACAGCAAAATTAGTACAACAGTGGAAACAATCCACATCACAACGAAATTAGCACAACAATGGATAAAAGCCGCAACACAATGAAATTAGCACAACAACGGAAACAAGCCGAAACACAGCAAAATTAGCACAACAATGTAAACAAGCCACAACACAACGAAATTAGCACAACCATGGAAACAAGCCACACAACGGTGAAATTAGCACAACACAATGAAATTAGTCCTATGCGTTGTGTTGTTGCGATTTCGTTGTGTTGTGAAGATTTTGTGTTGTGCATTACTGGGCCACAGAAAGTGGCCTCACTGTGACGGCAAAAGGGCTGAAAGTAAAACAAAAACTGCACCTACGAAACAATTTTTTATATTTTATATATATTTAACATCTTTGGGATAACATGTACTAATAAATTATTCACAATAAGTTGAAGCAAATACATTTGATTTTTGAGGTCTTCCACGCTTCACCCGTGTTGTAATATATCACAGAAACAGAAATTTGTTCTCCCTAATTAAAATGTGCTAACTTTAAAATCAGTTTCTTCGTTCGCTGTGAATAATAATCATTTTCTCACTCTTTAATCAGCTTTGCTTAAAGGGGTCATATAATGCTGCTAAAAAGAACATTATTTTGTGTATTTGGTGTAATGAAATGTGTTAGGACAGTGAGGAAACGTGGTGTGAAAACGTACAGTACAAGGACAAACACACATACACACACAAACTAATTCTTCCCCTGGCCTCTGTCAGTGATTAGAATTACTTTGATGGGTCGTCTTCATATTTCAGAGACGTAAAAAAAAAATCCCAGGCTTTCTAAATTAACATGCAAAGTTATTGTGCTGCGTCATCCAAAATGACATTTGCTGCTGCAATCAAACAGAACTGAGTGAAGCCTATGCAATAAGTTTCTCTGCGAAGTTACGATAACTTGCATCAGGAAGGGACTACACTCAGCAAAACTCACCAAAGCTTAACTCTGAAGCAATTCTAGAGCGTGCATCAACAGTCAGATTATACATATGGGACATCATAAAGTTGACTGGTAATCTTCTATTCCTGGAATACATGCAACTTGGCGGCAATTGTGCTTGAATATACATTTCCCTTCCTGCCAAAAAGATTTATACGACCCTAGGGAAAGGTTATTATTAAATTTATGAGGCTAAATTCAACATCCGTCTTTCTTGAAAGGTACACTTTCCTTCAGAAATGCAATATATCAACCAGGAGACGTTTCGCCATAGGATTAATCATGGTTCTTCTGGTGGGTTACTAAATAAATGATATTTTTTCCAAGTCTTGAGCCACTGTCCACAAACAGTGATATTCTACAAGTATGACAAGAGTAGGAACATCTCACGTTGAACTGTACTGGAATAAACAACTTACTGTGTTCAAATATAACAAGTCAAGTGTAGTTCCACTTTCACATTCAAGGTTTAACAAATGTTGCATCATCTCAAACCTGAAGTGCTGGAAATCCTGGCAGCGATGGAAACTGCAGAAACTGTAATCATTCTATCAAACTTAATAGTTCTCCAGCGATTTCTACTGATAGGAGCAGCTTGAGATGTCTCGCAAGAATGGCGCTAAATTTAATCTCAGAGCTCGTAGAGAAACAGATGTTATTTTTAACACTGTTCATATGAAATGAAGCCAAAAGACCAAAAATATCTTCAGAGATATTATAGCTTTGTATCAAATCCAAGTGTCCTGCCTACTCAGTAATTTAACACTCTCCAACAACTTGTACTAATATGTACAATTTACATACTGTAATGCACCCTTACTGTATAGTGTATACTATATACTGTATATAGTATTCTGTATACCTCATTAGAAAGGCAATCCCAGAATTCATTGCAACAAGATGAAACAAGATACAATGCTGACTAAAATATTTAATTCAGTACTGAAAATAATCAAGATAGCTAATTTGATGTTATTGTAATGTTGCGCTAATACTATTCTTATGTTCCTTTAATGCTAACATAATGCATTTTAAATGTAATGTTAACCTGATGGCAATATAGTGTTCAGTTGTGTAAGGTTGTGCGAAGGTTAATATATATTTTTTTTGTTAATTTAATGCTTGATGTTAACATTTGATGGTAATGTTTAGTTAATGTCACTGTAAGTTTGCTTTAATGTTATTCTCATGTTCCTCTAATTCTAAAGTATCGTCGATATTAATGTTAACCTAATGGATGTTTAGTGTTCATTTGATGGGTATGTATAGTTGTGTCTGAATTTTGCTTTTATATTAATTTAGTGTTCACTTGATGATAATGTTGTGTTAATGTTACTGTAAGGTTGTTTTAATGTTATTCTTATGTTCCTATAATGTATTGCCACTAATTTAATGTTAACCTTACAGAAGTTTAGTGCTTATATAGAGTTCATTTGATGGTTATGTATGCACCATGAGTCAATAAATTGTTGCTTATATGTTAATGTCTTGAATATAATTGAAGACACCTTACAATAACACAATATTATATGACTAAAAAATAGTACTAATTAAAATCGTACTATTTTACCCAATAATCGTATGTACTATGTACTTTCATGCTTAAAACATTGTGGTTTTATCTTAGCAACATGCTAACATCAAACTCCACTGGAATTAATTAAGAGTTGAGTATCCAGTGCATGTTGTGTGACGTAAGTAGTTGTGGCCTAAGTAGAGTGTTTAAAATCAGTTACTTATAAGGATACATTTCAGTTAGGATTCTGACCTCAGGCAGCTGCCTATGTAGACCGAAGACAGCAAGGGAGCTAATAGGTTTTGGAACAGAGCCTATATCCATATGTTAAAATGCATGACAAAACCAAGGTCGGACTTAATAGCGAACAGTCTGACGTCAACCAGAGCTTCACAAAAGCGGTGTGATTTTGAAACATTACTTTCACACAGTCACAAAAATTATTCACACAGTTAAATCTTGAGAATTAATCCCTTGATGTCGAGTGTCACACGTTTTAATTAATCACGCTTGACTCAGCATACACTCAGATTGCTGGAGTTTGAAAAGACATGTCAGCAAACCAAGATTATTTATGCCTTTAAACATTTTAGGAGTTCAATCAAGTGTCGTCAGAGCTGTTATACCCACAACAGTAAAGGGGAAAATTTACCTTGTTGAAATGTACAGTAATATATTATGCCATCATCCCAGGAAATGCCTACAGTCTCGCCTTCCACAGACCCCTTCAAGACTCAAGTGAACGCATCCTGTAGAGTGATCACCGGGGAGCAATTAAACACAAATCCAGAGCCATGCATGACTGCCTTCAAGACTGACACATTAAGGGGCATTCAAGCTGTTCAGGTGTAAAGTCGAGATTGCTGCTTGTCCTCAGGAGTTTCGTGAATGTTCTCGCAAGTGTATTTCATTGTTATCTGCACACATTAAGGGTTTTTGTTGTTATTAAAGGGGTCATATGATGCGATTTCAAGTTATCCTTTCTCTTTGGAGTGTTACAAGCTGATTGTGCATCGATAAGATCCCTGAAGTTGCAAAGACTCAAAACCAAAGAGATATTCTTTATCAAAGTTAAGACTCTGCCACGCCCCCCTAAAACGGCTCGTTCTAACACGCCCCCACATATCGTCACTATGTGGAAATATTAGCATAATGCCGCCCAAATGTGCACGCAAAGAAAGAAAGCGTGGTTTCAGTAACCGCAGTTAGTATTTGTGTTTTTTTAACATAAAAGCATGTCAACATATTCTGTTACACCAAATACACAAAATAATGATCTTTAAAAAAGCATCATATGACCCCTTTAAGAGCTATGTTTGTTGTCTTTAAAATGTGGTGGAGGATGTCACTATCCCTGAAAAATAAGCAGATTATAAATACATTTAAAATTACGCAGAATATACAGTACATTAACATGGAATCCTATGGAAGCCTTTTTCCACCATGAGATAACTGACTAACTAATTAAATATATATTTTTTCTCACAATTCAGATTTTTTTCTTGCAATTCTGAGTTTGTATGTCTATGGAAGCCCGTTTCTGCCACTGAATAAAAAATACAAAAAAAAGGTTATTGCAACTTTTTTTCACAGAATTGTGAGATATAAACTCACAATTGCGAGTTATAACGTCAGAATTGCGAGATATAAAGTCAGAATTGCTAGATATAAACTCACAATTCTGACTTTTTTTCTCAGAATTGCATGATATAAACTCACAATTGCGAGTTATAAAGTCAGAATTGTGAGATAAAAACTCACAATTCTGACTTTTTTTCTCGCAATTCTGACTTTTTTTCTCGCAATTGCGAGACTCAATTCTCAAAATTCAATAAAAAAAAAAAGTCAGAATTGCGAGTTTGTATCTCACAATTATGATTGTTCAACTCGCAACTGCGAGATTCAATTTTGAGAAAAAAAGTCAGAATTGCGAGTTTGTATCACGCAATTATGAGAAAAAAGTCAGAATTGTGAGATGAAAAGTCGCAATTACCTTTTTTTATTTTTTATTCAGTGGCGGAAACGGGCTTCCATAGTATGTCACAATTCTGTCTTTATGTCTCGCAAACTTTTTTTCTCCGAATTTCCTCAAATTTGCAAGACATAAACTCAAAATTGCAATGCAATTCTGAGAAGAAAAGTAGAAATTGCAAGTAAAAAAGTCTGAATTATGATATATGGCGTGATATAAACTCACCATTGTAAGATATAAACATGGAAAAAAGGAAGAACTGTAAGAATAAAGTCTTTTTTCTCAGAATTGTGTTTCTATCTTGCAATTCTGAACATATTATATATCAATATCAAAATTATGAATTGAAAATAAAAAGTCTAAAATGTGAGATAAAAAGTCTAAATTTTTCATTCCATGGTGAAAATGCTCTTCCATAGAATCCTGTTGGGAAACAAATGCCGGTAACACTTTATTTTACTCTTTCTTTGTTACACATGTTACATTTACTTACTATTATAATAACAATAAATTATGCATAATTACATGTAAGTAACCCTAAGCCAAACTCTAACCCTAACCATAGAGTAAGTACATGTAGTTAATTAATATTACTCAGTACTTAAATGTATAATTACACTGTAACAAGGACACCTTAAAATAAAGCTTAACCCAAATGACATTTATATTAGGGTTAAAAGTTTGAACACACCCATAACACTAAAGGTGCAGTCACATTTATCGCTGTTCATTGAAATTAATCCAGTCACTTGAAAATAACTCAAAGCGATTGTTAATTTTGTGTGAGAGTGAAATATTTTACCAGGCAGATTTCGCAGCGGGTCCAGGTTGATCGTTCATTTACGTGTGTAAGTATGTATGATATATGATAGCTCTAGTCTGTCTATTCTTAATAGTGCATGTGTGATGCATAGAGACACAAAAAGAAACAGAATAAGAACTTCTGCTGCTTAGGACCCTTACAAACACACATGCTCCCTGTCTCTGATAATTAAATGAGCTCTGGTCCCTCAATGTTATAAAAGTGGGTTATGTACCAGAGGTTACACCTCTTTGACTCCCCTCTGCACACATGCCAATGGTAACACCAGATGCTGCTGATTTTCACTCTACATTAACATCTACTGAGGGGGAGATTGTTGAAGTTCAGAAAACAACAAGAAGCACTTCAGAGTACAAAGCCATCTTGTGTTTAGTGGTGTTAAGATTTGGTTGCATTTGGCATTGGGCTAATTTTCACAGGTAAAATCCAGCCATTTCACAGGTATTTTGTGTGAGAGCAAAAACATTTCTGATGCAGATGTGACTTCTCTATCCCTGTTATCCAGCATGGTTTGAGAAATCAAAGAGCATCTTGTGCTTCTGTGGAAGTTGGAAATTTTACCATTTGAACATAGGAGTCACTTATGCACTTATTTAACATTATATTTAAGGTATTTTAAGATATTTTGAAAAATATTGGTAACCAAAGAGTTGACGTACTGTATAGCACCATACAGCAGAACAAACAAACAAACAAATAAATAAATACATACATAAATAAATACATAATTGATATACTGCAATACATACAAAACATTAAAAATATTAAATTATTATAAATCTAGTTTTGATTTCTACTATGCCATCCACATTTGTATTTAACCTACTGTAAGACTGGAAATGTATTTTCTTGCCCCTGAAATACATTTAGAAATATATTTAGATTTTAGTATAAAGGTTGAAACTAAATAGACTTTCTGTTTGCAACACACACACACACACACACACACACAGGTTTGTTTTTGTGAAAAGTGGGGACATTCCATAGGCGTAATAGTTTTTATACTGTACAAACTGTATGTGCTATTGCCCTACACCAACCCTACCCCTAAACCT
>NW_015626390.1:2194752-2196072 GCF_001515625.1 Sinocyclocheilus rhinocerous
TATATATATATATATATATATATATAATGTATATCTGTATTATATCTGTATGTGTATTTCATTTTTGGGTGAAATATCCCTGTGTCTGGATTACAGACCTGTTTTATTGTGTTTTGCCTCCAATGTGCTCCTCGTGACCTAGTTTCTCCCTTGACTCATGAGTCATTCCGTTTACCTGTGTTCCCCATATTACCTTGTTTAGTTCCGTTTACTTAAGCCTAGTGTTTTCCTGTGTCTAGCGTCCGGTATTATACGTCCATCCATGTGCTAAGTGTGTTCCTGTTTGCTCCATGTTTCCCATGTTGGATTATTAAAGACTGTCGTTTATGTTTCATCCGTGTCTCCTTGTTCCTCGCTCCTTCACAGTGGCTAAAGTGTGACACCCTGTAAGGTAAATTAATCAATTATATTTTAGGTAGACTGGTCTATTTCTGCAAACACACTCGCTCCATTGATCAATTTGCAAAATATTGATCAATTTGCCCTTTCCATCTCTGTCTCTGTTCATCATCTACCTGCTCTTTGATTTAGTGTACTTTACTGCTCCTAAGCGTGAGGGTGTCTCTGCGGCGCCTCATTAGCTAAAGGGCTTCAGCTGGTCCGGCCACTGATCCAGCGCAGGGATTAGGTCGGGTGTTTGCCGAATCCTCCTGGGTTCTGGAGGTGGAGAGACTGATCTGGTCCTGGTGGACACGAGGGTTTGTTCATAATGAGTCTGTGTTCCTGCAGCCTCTGTCTGGCCACCGCTCTGTGATTAAGAGATGTGTCCATCTTCTCCAGTCCTTCACACGGGGGACTACAGTCCAACCTGAAGCCTGGAAAAAAAATCACTGAACACACACAGTGATAGCATTTCCATTACTCATCTAATAAGCAGCTCACCGGATGGACAACAACAGATTTACAACATACTTCAAAATGTACTTTAAGGGGAGGATTTCTAATCTTAAAATACATATGTAGGGATTTCTAAATATGAACGGACACTGATATCAGCCATCATCCTAGTCCTCTCAAAACCTGAATTAAATAATAATAATTAATTCCCTTATATTACAAATGAGTTAAAATTCATTACACATAAAAATTGAAATACCTTAAAATATTAATTTTGGACAAAAGCAAACATATTTGAATATTGTGTAAAATAACATATTTTAAAAGATGGCCAGAAAAAATATTTATGGAGACAATTTGACTAAAGTTACATAAATGTATTTCTGTGAATATATTTTAAAATCTATATTAACAGTTTATTTTTTGTGTGTGTGTGATTTTTAGTGATTTTTTCTATAGTTTCAAATGCATTTAATATATATA
>NW_015626390.1:2196083-2199658 GCF_001515625.1 Sinocyclocheilus rhinocerous
GTTTGCAATTATACATTTTTGTGCTTTGCAAAGAGGAGCTGCATTCTATATGCCCATCAGTTGGTTCATGTAATAAAAAACGCACACCATTTAAAATAGGGCACTGGTATTTCCTCAGATGCATTTTCTGAGCTAAGACTCTTAAGGCAGAATGCATGGAGTCAGCATCCCAGAAATCTTTTGGCCTCTTTGGCTCTTCTCGACGGTAGTGCTTACACAGGAGAACTGCCTCACTGGCCTCCCTGACACCTTGAAATATGTTGTGTTCAGGGCCAGAGGTCTCTAAAGACCTGGACACCAGTGACCCTTTAAAGCTGGACTTTTCTAATTCGGGAAAGGTTTTACTTCCCATTATATATTTATTTTTTGCCATTTGTTATTAGAGCTTTGAAATAGTCTGAGTGATATCTTGGAAATGAGAAAACGTTGTTTTCTCAATAAAATGCTCTTGAATGTGAATGCTTGTCATAACAGCTACATTTCAGAGGTTCATCTGACAAAAGCAGATGAGTTCTGAGATCGATCATCGGTGATCATGCCGGTTAGACATCCTGTCCGATTATGCATCTGGCTTAAATGCCAAAATGTTCTCACCACAGCGAGCTGCTGTTTTCAGAGCCAGACGCCACAGTTGCTCTCCAGCAACTGTGCAAACTAAAAGAAAAATAAGAAGTGACTTGCATGTTTAATGACACAGCTCAGCGCTCGTTTGCTTATGGCTTAAAATGAGCATGATGTTTCGTTCTCTGTTGTTTAATCTGTGTGAACAATTCCTGCACACTGATAATGTGATCGCTGTTTATGCGATCTTAAGCTAAGACCAGTCTTTAATTCATATGCCTTTTTATTTATTTATTTATTTGTTTATTAGTTAGTTAGTTAGTTAGTTTGTTTATACATACACTTTTAATTAGACTTGTTCAGATCATTACAATATCCAATGTACTATTAATGGCATGCATCTGGCATGCACAAAGTGAAATGTGAAAGAAAATTTAAGAAGCTTCATGTCTGCTCAATACCATAAGACAAATCACAAATGACATGTCTTTTAATATCTGAAGTGTTTCTCCTAGACAGCAATGAGATTAAATGTACTGTACAGCAAACGCAGACTGCTACTCAAGTCTCCTGAAATCTCTCAAGAGCTTCAGAGATGATCTCATAAACTAATAAGAGATAAGTGTGTGAGATAAGACTGTTACGTGTTCACAAGTTACGTTTTCTTACTAGTCCTCACCTCTGTGTTTTCCACACTAATGCATTGGCCATCAAGTGTCTGCTAATGTGTCAAAACCCATATGGTCTGTAAGCTAATGAAAACAATGGAAAGCCTATCTGTGCGCACGTAAATCCCCTATATGGCCAAAACGTTCTTAACAAATGCCAAGTAAACCACCAGGGAATTGACAACAGAACCTTGAACAGTTTTAGTTTTGATACACATTATAAAATACATGGCAACAAAAACTGATTCTAACAGATCTCATAACTTACAAGCAGCACCTCAGTTTATCGAACAAAGCAGCTCTTGATTCCTGAAAAACTCAGTCGCCGGGTTCCGATCAGAGTTTGTTTTCATATTACATCACCTCGGCCTCATGGAGAGGGATTTCAAGTGTCATTAGAGAGTCATCTCAATGCAAGCAGACACTCAAGCCCACCGCTGCCCGGTCCACTGCGGGGCTTATCTGACACAACAGAAATATCACAAATGAGATCGCTTTAAAATCTCGATTGTTTCTCCTAGGCAAAATGGAAAGGAATGGCCTCCCACTTCTCAGAGTTTGAGATAAAAAACAAACTCAATTATTAAGTCTCAAACTGTGTTTCGCCAACACAGCAAAGCATTTTCACAGTAGCTCTACAATTACACTTCAGCTACATTTATTAGCTGAATACATGAATAAACGATAATTGACATTGGGCATGTATTTACAAAACACCACATACAAACAGAAAATAGATGTATTCAAATGAAATATATTCATATGACGTCTTTATGTCAGAGTCACAGTCACAAAGTCCAAAATAGCCACTGTGAAAGAAAGTAACCTGCATTACTTATTTGAAGAAGTAACTCCGATATTTTCTTGTAAAAGTAATGCATTACTTTACTAATTGCTTGAAAAAAGTAATCTGATTACGTAACTTGTGTTACTTGTAACGCATTACCCCCAGCACTGAACAGAACTGTTACTATGTGTAAACAACTTAGTATGAAAGGGAAAAAAACTTGAGGGAAAAAGGTTAATGAACACAAAAAGCAAAAGAAACCATCCAGTTAACCAAGAACCACAATACTCCTAGGCCTCATTTATACGCTTGGTCGATTAACACTCAAAGTTATTTTTGCATTAAACGTTTTATATTGAGAGCGTATAAAGAGAAGTAACTGATGAAAATGTTCACATTAAAGAATCATTCCAATAGCTGGAACTACAATGAAGATGTGAGAGAGCCGGAGAATAAAGAAATGCAGTTCTGAAGCCAAAGTTATTCAAGGGTAATGCTTTAAGTTTGATATTGCTCTCTAACGAGCTTTGCGGGACTACAAAAACAGAGCTTTATGGCGCCTATAATATGATCATTATGCAGTTTATGGCTGTGGGTCTCCGTGGGCTGAAGATCACAGGGATGATATGCTTTCCTGTTTCATATCGGATGATGCTCTGCAATTTTCCACTTCTTTCATAACAAAAGGCTTTGATGCGGAGTCAGAAGTCTTGAGATTCGGAGGATGATGGCTCAGGGATGAAACACTGCACTGTGCACCGAGTTCTTTATCTAGTCTAACAGTCCATAATGAACAGTGATCAGAATATAATGCATTATGTATGTGGATCTCATGGAAACATGTCCAGCTCATATTTTACACCAAAATCAAAAGAGAAAGAAATAAAATGACATCTTACATGAAACAAGCCTGTTTTTAGAACTTTTTTTTTTATGTGACATTTTCTTGACAATTAAAGTCCTGTGGTGTGATGTGCTACACTCCATCTGAAACTATTTTTAAAAAAAAATTTCCTAATTTATTTATAATTATACACACTGGGAATATACTGCATTTACTTGTCAAAATAACTCAGGACAATTACAGTAAAAGAGTAAAGGCAAAAATGTGATTCAATAATGAAGTCAGTACATTGCATTTACATTTTATCTATGTAAAATTAAATCTAAAACCTTGATGCTAATACAAAATTGCAAAAAAGGCAGTGCAACAACATAAAAATACATTTTGCATTATGGTAATGAGAATTTTGGTTGAAATGTGCTTAATTGTCACAATTAAAAATATCTTAATGCTCAGGCTTAAATTTTCTAAATGCAAAAGGTAACTTCTTATTTGTATTCTTGACAGCAGGGGCGTAGATTACGCGGGGGACGCAGGGGACGTGTCCCCCCCACTTTTGATATCACGTAAATTCGTCCCCCGCACTTTTTCAAGAGCTGGTGTGAATAAATATATATTTAAATTCAAAGAGACAGGATAGTCTGTGCATGATCTGATGTTTTATTCGGACCCAGAATAAGCCGAGATGAACACCACAGAGCGCTAAACACTCATG
>NW_015626390.1:2200266-2226128 GCF_001515625.1 Sinocyclocheilus rhinocerous
TTTTGCTGTACTTTGGATCAAATAAATGCAGGCTTGGTGAACAGAAGAGACTTCTTTAAAAAACATTAAAAATCTTACTGTTCAAAAACTTTTGACTGGTAGTGTATAGGCAACTTTAATTTTTCTCTCATTTCTAGCTTTAATTGGCTTAGAAATCAGATTAAAATACGAAAAAATGAATGAAACATACACTGCATGGAGTGTTTAGCGCTCCGCGATATTCATCTCGCCTTATTTCATTCATACTCGAAGCCGGAGGGCGCTCTCGCGCAGAAAGTCGTATGAGGAAATTCCTAATATGGACAAAAGCGTCCGCTATCGCTGTATGAAAACGGTTGTTTTCACAGAAAACAGAAACGTTTGGAAACATGAAGACATTAACATACGATTGCGACAATATATGGTTTATTTGTGTTTGTCAAGTCATCTCCAAAGTATATGAACAATGCAGTGCTAACTCTCGCGCAGAAAGTCATACCAGGCATACAAAGCGTTCAGCTATCGCTGTATGAAAACAGTTGTTTTCAGAAAACATGAAGGAAACATGAAGACATTAAACATACGATTGCGACAATATATGGTTTGTGTTTGTCAAGTCATCTCCAGGTAATAAATAAAGTATATGAATAATGCAGTGCTAATTGACATAGCATTTATTACGATATAGAAACTTTATGTTAAAGCAGAAGCTTTATGTGATAAAAAAGTGTTTGTAGTATATAAACAAATCATTATTATTGGTTATTGTCCAGCAGTTATCTGATTTCTAAGCCAATTAAAGCTAAAAATTAGAGAAAAATTAAAGTTGCATATAACATTTCTGTCCCCCTCACTTCTGAAATGATGGCTATGCCCCTGCTTGACAGGTTTCATGATATGCCATAATGTGGACTTATAAGAGATTTCTGTCATGATTATCATGACAACATCCTAAACCGTTTTCTCCGCATCCCAAATAACAAATGAGTAAAATGGTCAATGACTGTAGCAGATGTGCGGATTTCATTCATTTTATGCATTCTACATATCCACAAATAAATACATTCACAAAGTTTGACAAAACTACAGCTTGATTGGAAATGATGCACACACAAAGAAATTACATTCACAAGTGATAGTTACCTTGTTATTTCTCAGTGACGGTTGCCACAAAAACACTTCAACAAACAAGCTAAGATTTAATGAACCCATGACTGTACAAGACTAATGAGCAATGACTAATAACAAAATGGAACTAGAGGAAATAGTGAACAAGTTACAAAATAAAAGCCAAATAAACTTCACAATAGACTATTTATAGACTCTTTCACAATTGTAAAGACATAATTCATAGTTTTAGTGGAAAGTATATAGTTTGAGATGTAATGCACAACATTAAACACCTGTCATAGTCTGTACACAATAGTCAGTTGAAATAAATGACATGTAAAAGAGAACAATAAGCTTTATTGAATTTGTTATATTATTATTGTGTGGGAACTTCTGGGAAACTTTATATATTATATATTTTGGTAACTTTTGTCAAATCAATCAATAAATCAATCTTCCAAGGCAGTTTTAATGTGACATTCATGTAACAAAAAGATAGAGATTCAATTTCTCAATTTGTTAGTTTTCATAAAAAAAAACAACAACTCCTGATCAACAGTATATCTGTAGTTGAAGAAACACTCAATGTGTGTGTTCCTGCGGCTGTGTGTGTGTGTGTGTGTGTGTGTGTGTGTACCTCTCCAGCAACTGTGTAAACTAAAAGAAAAATAAGAAGTGACTTGCATGTTTAATGACACAGCTCAGCGCTCGTTTGCTTATGGCTTAAAATGAGCATGATGTTTCGTTCTCTGTTGTTTAATCTGTGTGAACAGTTCCTGCACACTGATAATGTGATCGCTGTTTATGCGATCTTAAGCTAAGATATGAAGTTTTTATGTATTTATGAAACGAAAAAAATAAAAAATGCTGAAAATTAGTATTAATAAGTATTAAATATTATAAATAATAATAATAATAATAATAATAATAATATCTCTCACTTTCAGCTGCTAGGGGTCACCACAGTGGATTATCAATAATAATAATAATAATAATAATAATAATAGTAATGTGTTATTTTATTATGTATTATTATTATTAGCAATAATAATAATAATAATACTAATACATTTTATTATCATTATTAGTATTATTAAAGTTGCATATTTAATAAACTACAGTGACTGGAGAAAACAAAACTTATTGAAATTATTATTATTATTATTATTATTATTATGAAAAACACAACTTAATAATAATAATAATAATACAGCAGATCATAATTTCTACTACTACTCATACTACTACAGCTACTAAAATTATATTATTATTATTATTATTATTATTATTATTATTATTATTATTATTTATAATATTTAATAATTATTAATACTAATTTTCAGCATTTTTTTTTTTTTTTCGTTTAATAAATTTTATTTTCATTATTAGTATTATTAAAGTTGCATATTTAATAAATTACAGTGACTGGAGAAAACAACACTTATTGAAATTATTATTATTATTATTATTATTATTATTATATTATAATATTATAATATAACAAACTACTTAACCATATTTTGGGGATAAATTTGTACCCAAAAGGGAGCTAAACCTGATAAAATCTCCAAAAACCTCCCTTTGGGGACGTCCTCATTTGTAAAACTGGTATAAAAATAAAGTAAACAAAGTTTTTGTTTAAATTGTAGAAATGCAGAAAGTTTCCTGTAAGGGGTAGGTTTAGGTGTAGGGTTGGTGTAGGGCGATAGAATATACAGTTTGTACAGTAGAAAAACCATTACGCATATGGAATGTCCCCATTTAGATAGCTAAGTAAACATATGTGTGCGTGTGTGTGTGTGTGTGAGTGTGTGTGTAAACAGCAGGAGCATGAATCCGACTATGAACCATGATGACGGCAGCTGCAATTACCTTTATTATCTTTATCTTTGATTTAATTAATCCCAGCAGGTAAAGAAGCAGCCGTGTTGGTTTATTGGCAGGGGAGATAGAGATCTAAACGTAATCACGCTCGCTGTCAGCATGCCCTTCATTATCCCTGCCGCAATCATCGTTACCTCGTCAGCACCCGGGAACGTCTTGTCATCTGTCAGTCTGAGACAACAAGCTGTTCCAGCCAAGAAAAACAAAACCCTTGTGTCGCTGACACTTTTCAATCACTGTCCGCTGTGTTTTCCCCTCTTCTGCGGTGTGTGGAGAGCACGCAAGCTTCCGTTTGTCATTCCCAGGAGTGCTATCAGTGCAGGTCACTCCACTGGGTAAATAATAGAATGGGTAATGACAGAGAGGTCACAGACTAAACCCTTTATATGAATGCTTAAGTTCAATCAAGTTTTTAACATTGTTAAAAGTCTGGTAAAAGTCAACACCATTGCTAAGCATTTTGGGATTTGAAGCATGCAACATCAAATTGTGGGGTGGGTCTTTTCATATCATTAGCAATACATTATTAGCTGTTTGATAAAGTATTAAAGCCAAAGGCTAATGATATCAATTACCGTTACGTGTCTGACGTTTTTAGAGAGCGGCTTAAAATGCATTAGCATTCTGATACATGCATAAACGACCCAATTCACTCTTCCTCTTCTAGAATCTAGTTTCTGTGGCTCAGTCAATCCAGTTTTGTCAATTGCCATTGTGTATCATTTCATCCTCAAGGTTCAAACTGTTTCCTGAGGCAGATCACGAGCTTCACTGACTGTGTTCGACTTAGTTGTCGGACAATTAGCCCTGAACCATTAAAAAAAGTGGTCAAAACTGGTTTAACCTCATCTCCAAGCTTGGCTAAGCTGGTGCTCAGAAGGTTTAGTAGGTTGGCCAGCTAGTCTTCCATACTGACCAGCTGTCCAAAACACCAAACACCTTTATTATCAGCATAATAAAGTTAAAGGGGTCATATGATGCTTTTTTAAAGATCATTATTAAATTATATTTTTAATTTTATACATTTATTTATTTTAATTTTTGAAAATTACATTCCATAAGTAATATTTACTTTCTAAATGCCTGAATTTCTTGAATTGAGTACAAATATAAAACACATTAGAATTTTAGAGAATAAGCTTTTTTATTAGTTTAATATTCATTCCTTTTTTATTCCTTTTTTTTTTATTTAATTCAGCAAGGATGCATTAAATTGTTCAAATGTGACAGTAAATACATTTATAATGTACCAATTTTTTTTAAATGTAACAAATTATTTTTTATTATTATTTCAAATGAATGCTTTTTTTGTGAACAAAGAACAACAAATTCTAAAAAATGTTGCAGTTTCTACAAAGATATTAACTATTTTCAGCATTGATAATAATATCAATACACTGTTTTACTATATTTTCAATCAAATAACTGTCTTGCTGAGCATAATATACTTCTTTCAAAAACATTAAAATAATCTAATCAACTCCAAACTTATAGATTGTAGTGAATATCCTGAATACACTGTAAATCACTTTGACATTTTAAAAGCATCCGACAAATGCAAACATTACACTTGTGACTAGCAATGCTAGTATTTGCAGCAGTGTAGTGCATCTAAACCAGTTTGAATTGAATAATGACCAACTCATCAGCTAGAAATCTTCCTGGTTATAACCATAAATTCCAGCAGGTAACTGGCACCCATTCACTTTTTAAAGAACATTTTGTTATGAAATGAAAACAAACAAAAAAAGTTGACTCGTCCATGACTATTTTCGCTGCATAAAGTTTTACCCATAAATCCAAACAGTCACGCTTCATTGTCAATTATAAGTGTGTCATTTGCATCAGTCTATGGTGCGTATTATTCCTCTAGCTATTACTAAGAATTCATTATTTATGTGCGACGCTATCAGCAAAAAGGCAAGCAATTTACTTGTCAAAATGCATTACATTGTGCGAGCTGAAATATGACTGAAGAGCTCTGGGCCAGTTCGTACGACGGATCACGGCAGTGGGCAGCTAAATTATGAATGGAGGTGCTGCTCGTTTCAAATGGGGAGTGTTAGCGAAACGCCGCAGTCTGTGCCTTTGATTTCATAGGGGTTAATATAAAAGCTTCAAATCTATACTTCAATACTCTTCCAATGAAACAATCTGTCCAGGCTTTTCAAAATATTGTGCTTTCAGTGTTGGCCACTTATTCAAGCGTACCATCAGCGCTGGCCGACAGGTGTAATGATTCAGTGCGAGGATAAAAGAGAAATCCTTGCATCTGTCGACTCAGAGACATGCGTTTCCTCATATCTTACTTTTCTTTCGTCAGATTAGCCTTTTCCATACGTTCTTCTTCCCTGCACTGCTACTTCAAAGCTTACAATGACGTGGAGAAGAAGTACGCCCAGGTGATTTGTAGCACACTCCAGCAGATTAGTGCTCAGTATGGATTATCCAAGAGGATGGCGGCCTATCTGCATTTTTTTCCCATTAGCCCCTGGGAGGGGCCACCCTCCAGCTGTGCAGACTGACAGGTAGACATTTGGACTCCTTAAAACCGCAGCATCTCCACATAAGCGTAATCTCCGTCACATTTAACTCTACCTGCCTGCTAACTCCGCACTCCTCTTCCTGTCTTCTTTACTCCACGGTTTTCTTCCCCTCTTGTCAAAGCCATCTCGCTCTTTTAACAGACAGATTCATGACTGAGATTAGCCGATGCAATGTCTTTAAAAGTGGATAAATTCCATAGCGTAAAGGTGCAGGTACATTTACTGTTGCTCTGCGAAATCCAGTTATTTCAATGGGAATGCACGTGATTTGAAATTTTCGTGAGGACGAAAGATTTCCCTATGCAACAGGTTTAAGCTGGACAGTTGAATTTGCCGTGTTGAACAAGAGAAAGCTGCTTGCTGTAAAAAAGTGACTTCTGTGTGAGTTGTGCTTCATACATCTCTACACTATTGACATTTGGTTGCCGCTAACCTCGCTTACATTACTGATACTCTATTCACACACTTTTCGGAACCTGCATAGACCACGTTCCTGGACCAGAAATGTAGTAAGGACATCGGTTAAATAGTCCATGCGACATCAGTGGTTCAAACATAATTTTATGAAGCTACGAGAATACTTTTTATGCACAACAAAAACAAAAAATAATGACTTTATTCAACAGTTCTTTTCTTCCGTGTCAGTCTTCGATGCACGTTCACGAGAGTACCAGAATGTTTCTGAATGGCTGATGTAAATATGTTGTCAGTTCAATAAACTTTTGTAAACCCAGCCAGTATAATCACAATGATAGCATCCAAATTTCCGGTCCACTATCAATCCCTACTATTGAAAAAAGACAATGGACCTTTTTGCTCATGACGTACATAATGTATGTTTACTGTCGCTCAGCAAATTTTGGTTTAAAAAATCCAGCCATTTCAATATGAATCCACACAATCAGGAATTTGCTAAGAGGGCGGTGAATCACCTTCACACAGCATTCCTGATCGCATGGATTCTTATGGATTTCACAGTGACAATTTGCCAAACAACTGTAAATATAACTGCACTGAGAGTGTATTTGAGCGTGTGTTTGTTCCATTTGTTTAGTGCGACTCGCGGCCGGCGTTAACCAAACGAGAGCTGTCGTCTGCTCCCTCATGGGGATCTCACTTCCTTACCCATGCACAGGAACCATGCGCTGTTAGCTGGTGCCACTTGGGAAAAGAGTTAGATGATCTGCTACCGTGTAGCTCGCAGCGAATTTAGCACAAACCAAAGTACCTTTCAAAGTTAAACAAATCACCCGGAGGCTATATGTCTCCTCCTATAAACCTCTACACATCTCACACACTCCCACTCGCTGGCACTGACTGGCTCGCTTGTACTTTTTTCTCATAAATGCTTTTCTCATAAATGTATTTCTGCTTTTAAGCGCCTTTAAGTGTTGAAATATTGTAGGTGGATTCCAACTTTGATTTCTAAAGTGTCAGTTCATCAGGTTTTTAAAACAGAACATAAATGGGTGAATCTTAGGGAAATTCTATACAGTATTTCACCCACAAATTAAAAGAAAAATATAAAATGAAGCATTAACATTTTTTTCTATGGTGTCATTTTTTATGATATTTACACAAATTTAAGCACATTTAGCCTTTTTTTTTTTTTTTTTTTGCAGGTTTTTAGTAATATCCACTATTGTCAATGATGATACTTCTTAGAATTTCATTAGATTTATTTATTTATTTATTAATTTTAATCAGGGTAAAAGGCAGTGCCCTAAATACTACTATGATATATAAATTCTTGTTACAATAAAATCTAAAATTGTATAAAGTCTACAGTGTGATTTCAATAATATTTGTCCCCACACTTTAGATTGATGATAAAGAGTTTTTTTTTTTTTTTTTATAGAAAGTTTTTTCTTAACAAAAATGCTTAGTGTTAACTGTCATCATAATTGACTGACTAAATAAAAAAAAAAAAATAAATAAATAAAATTGCATACATACATGAAAGACTTTTTCACATTTTCATGAAAAAGTATTCCCTCCAAATTATCCTTAATGAAATTATTCTCAATTATTATTATTATTATTATTATTATTATTATTACTACACTCTACATTAATAATCTCTGGACATTTACTACTGAAATACATTTTTACTTAAACACATAATAAATTAAAGGCAGTACAACAAATACTACCAATATGCATAAATAATTCTATAAATAATATAATATTCTATAAATACTATTCTATAAATAATTCTATAAATTCATTTTCGAATTTTATTCTTAACATTAAGGTTAAATGTAATGCATGAACTGATAAAATGTAAAAAGCTAAAGCTAAATACAGTGCAAATCGTTATGAATAAAAGATTAAATGCCAAATGTATAAATGTCTGACTCTTCTATATCATATAAGTCAGTGTCTTAAATCAGTGATAATAACAGACACAGGACTAACAACTACCACTATATTAGTAGGCAGGTGTACATACTATATAAATCAGAGGTGATCATATTCATCCATCTCCCTTATAATTACATTTATTAATCCTAGCACTATATCTAAGCGAATATGAAAGCCAAAGTCTGTAAAAGTTGAAGAAGGGCATCAATCCATGTTTAATTTGCAGAAAGAAAGAAGCAGGGGGGGGAAAAAATCGAAAGTTATTGGTGTTGCTAAGTCAATAGTTATTTGTATAATAGAGAGTCCATCATATCATTTTAGCAGTGCTCTATTGTATTCTCAGATGGGCACTGGACAATTGCTTCATCCATGCACTATTACATAGATGTGGCTATTAAACCTAAAGAGAATATGATCGTCTCGAGTCCACGCTGATGCTGGCTTTGGCTCTGATCACAGTTATTATAAGAGAGGGACTGGTAGGGATATTATAGCCAGACACTTAAATGTTATTAGCACCGCCATATTTTACTGTCCGACACTGGGCACAATGTATTCACAGGAGGGCGCACGCTATTTTTTAAATATCTGGCTAGAGTAACATTACCCCATCGGCGATATGACAGATAAATGCTGAGCACCTGACCATCACATTAAAATGTAAGTGAGAGAACATAATCTAGTATCTGGAGCATACAAGCACTATTTGGCATTTCCACAGGAGACGCATCAAAGATATACCATTGAGTAAAACAAAGTCTTTTGATAGATCAACAGTATTCAAAGAGGTAAATAATGTGAGTTTTAAATCTTCATTGCTCTGGGCCTGACAGGCTCGGAGCTCATTTAAAGTAGGCCAGCTCTATCCAGGTCAAGCGGGAGTCAGTGATCTGAGGAGCTAATGCTCTCCAGAGAAAAACCTGCATGTACACAGAGTCATATTTTACCTGCAGGGACACATGAGGGTCTGCGGGGCTTGAAGAGAAATCCAAAGCCAATATTATAATGGTTTGCACAAGAAAGAAAGGGGGATGTTAGAAAATTACACTACATTTCTTAAAACTGATTGAATTTGACACTTGTTTTTTCTTTAGATTTTAAACCAATAGACACATAACACAATACAATTATAATTTTTTTCCGCTGCTGTTTTTGTGAAGCTTCATCTGAAACTATAAGTCATTTGTTTCGGGATTGCTCTTTTACTCAGTCTTTCTGGAGTTATATATTTTTAATATATAATATATAAACCCCACTTTAGCGTCTTCAAGCTAGAATTGAATTTGCATGTAAGTACATCTCAGTGTTTATTAATAAAAAAGCATTTAAAACAATATAATTTGTACCATATTTAATATTCTGTGCCATTTTCCCCATCTTTATTCTTTCTCTCTCTCTCTCTCTTAGGGCGACTCCTTCCTTAGGTGAAATTATTTTATATAATATGCCTTATCATCTTATTTGCTGTTTCTTTCCTTTATACTGCAACTTATTACTTGAATGAAAGAATGTTTGAATGTTCTTATTTCTTTATGTATGTTGAAATTGCAATTAAAAACTATGGATGATTTTGTTTATTTTTATTTATTTATTTTTATTATTATTATTTTTTTTTTACAAAAAAATCATATGCTGTAATAATAACAATAATAATAATACTCAACTTCATATACTATAGTAACTTCATAGTAACTTCACTTCATATACTATAATATGTTTGTTTGTAGTGTAGCCATATTTTACACACCTAGAAACAATCAAGGTGCAAAAACCAGTTCTGCATTCTATGGTATGCATAATTTTTGTAGCCGGAGAGGTGTGGTATCTAATCCCTGGCAGGTGGAGCGTGATTGAGCTCGCTGGGGAAGATAAGACTTCCTGTTCCATTACTGAACCTTCACTGCCCCACTTTCCCCATCCCGACGCTGGGAACGTCGCAGGCCTGGGTGAACAGGGTACAGATAACCAAAGACCTGCCGCACTCAGGTAAATCAATCTCCACCTCCTGCTGCGGTTGTGGAGATTATTTTATTTGTTTATTTATTTTATCTTGGGGGTAGAACTGGTAGAGGTGAGGTGAAGAAATGTTGCAAAGCTTCTTTCATCCTTATTAGCAGCTCCAGTTTTAAAAGCGTACAGGCTACAAGACTAGAATCATTTTCTTAGGTATTTTCTCTTGTTAATTTGTGAAAATATCAATCTTTAAATAAAATAAGCTAAATTTATTATAAAAAATTTGTAAATCAGAAAAAACAAAACTAAAAACTTTTTTCACTGTTGTTATGGATTATGGACTCTATGCCGCTTTTTGCTTCATAAGATGTTTATTGATGGACTGGAGAGGTGTGGATTACTTGTGGATTATTGTTATGATTTGATCAGCTGTTCAGACTCTCTTTCCGACGGCACCCATTCACTGCAGAGCATCCATTGCTGAGCAAGTGATGTAATGCTAAATTTCTCCAAATCTGCTCTGATGAAGAAACAAACTCTTCTACATTTTGGATGGCTTGAAGGTGAGTAAGTTTTAGGCAAATTTAAATTGTTAGGTGAATATTCATTTAAAGGGGTCATATGATGCGATTTCAATTTTTCCTTTCTCTTTGGAGTGTTACAAGCTCTTGGTGCATAAAGAAGAACTGTAAAGTTGCAAAGACTAAAGTCTCAAATCCAAAGAGATATTCTTTATGTAAGTACGTTTTTTTATATTTAAAGAATTTGCCACTGATGATTCAAACAGGAGTTTTGGGCAGTGTAGAGTAGTGCTTGTTGTTTGTCATTTCTCCGATCACAAATGCAGACATGATTTTGAGTTTACGCGGCGCGATGCAACGTGTAAAAAGACAGTATATGCCATTATAATCCGTCCCCACTGGATGCAACAAATGCCTCGTTTATAATGGGTTTTCATGTTTTTGTCTCGTCGCTCCGGCCGGACAGGGCATCACAGTATGGTAAGGGGCGTAACATTTCCGTCACACGCTTGAGGTATTCAGCCAATCACAATGCACTGGATAGCTGGCCAATCACAGCACACCTCGCTTTTCAGAAGGATGAGCTTTGTAAAAATCGACGCGTTTCAGAAAGGCAGGGCATAGAGGAGAAACAATAATGTACAGTATGTGGAAAATAATGTGTTTTTTGAACCTTAAACCGCATAAACACATTTCATTACACCAAATACACAAAATAATGTTATTTTTAGCAACATCATATGACCTCTTTAAACCAGCCTACTGTTGTTTGCAGATTCAGTTCAAGAGTAATTGGCAAATAAGCTTGACAAATGCACTTCAGATTCTCTTCAGCACATCAGCAGAGATGGGATTTGCGATATTAGCTGCAGTAAACGGTGAATGTCGTCATGAAGGGGCTGAAGGGAGACTGTCCATCAATAGACCAATGCAGTGATGCTATCATGCTGTTATGTCTCTCTCTCTCTCTCTCTCTCTCTCTCTCTCTCTCTCTTCTCTCCTCTTTTCTTCTTTGTAGATAATGGCACCTCTAGAACAGACGGCATCTTTGCTCTTTATCAGATAATATATCAACACAGGCTTACAGGCTTCCAGCCTTCAGCTGTTTCCGGACGACTCCCCGCCATTCCTAAAACCATATCAACCTTTTACAATCTCCCGCCTTCATCTTCCATCAGATTTTACATCCTGAAAAGGACATTAACAGTTCAAACCTGATTCCACCCCAAGATAGTTTGATCAACATCTTTATATTTAAATTTTTTTTTTATAAGACGCCAAAAATAGGACTGAATAATGTTACACCAGCAGCAGAGCCACGTCATGTGTACCTTTAATTTAGAGCGTATTAGTGATGATATTTCACAGTGTACACAGAAGTTCTGTTATATGTCATCTGATTGTGATTACAGGTTAAACAGTTGCTCTGCAAAAATCAGTCAGTGTTGTTAAACACATGTAAAGTCAATATGTAACATAATCTGCAATTGCGTAGAAAAGTAACTGGGTCAAATATGTTTCATGTAGACTGTCGAAATGTATTGCTACCAAAAATCCAAAAATGTACCTATATAAAAAATATGTCTATACATATACAGTGTCCTGTTGAAATGAATACAGTACTACAGGAAGTAAATCACCAAACATTCCTTTTCATATCAATTATGATTCTAGGTGCAGATTATTGATTAATAATGATTATTTTTGCACGGCTCCTTGCACAATACTGTGCAATGACCCCAAAACATTTGTACCATAGTACATGGTTTATAAACTAACACCTTTTGATGTTTGCATCACATAACTGACTCTATATATGCTATTTTTCTGACATAGTAAAATTGCTCAATAGCGCACCTGGTGCATCATTACATTTGCGTTGCAAAGACATACGAATCCCATAAAACACAAGTCACAATAGAAGAGCTTCAATATTTGTATAAGGAAGCTAAAATGGCATGCAAAATGAATTTATCTCACTTTTGCTTTTACTAATACTATCATTTAGGTTTTATGAAGGGTTTAGTATAGGTGGTATGTTATTTTTGTCACAGTCTTCAGCGGGTGTGCCCAGGAGGGCCACCAGATGACTGTGTTCTGGGAGCACATGGCTTGTGTTGTGTTATGATGCAATAAAGCATTAAACTTTTAGTGCCACTCAGATTTCATTTCTGAACTGCCACGTTGTGTAAACAGCCAATGCAATGAAACATCGCCACACTCGTGTTCATCTTTAGACTAAACATGCTTTTAGTACAACTCAGTGTGAAAGTGTCATGAAACATGCAAGAAGCAAGGCAATATAATGCAACATGCAGTCTGTATATGTAACAAAGAAGAGTTTTAGTTTTAATATGACCAGTATGGGCTCAGAACAGTTCGTGTACATCAGGAACGAGGTACAGCGTGTAAAATAGGGGTAGATAGGTAATTAAAGGCTGTCTTAGTGGGTGATTACAGTGCTTTACTTCATAATGACAGTGTAGGAGTTTACCAAGAACTTAGATTACTGTCTTCGGAGCGGAACATGTGCACACAAGCGTACATTATAAAAATAAATGGCAAAAAAAGAAACAAAATAACCGGCTAAGAGAGTTCATCAGTGTCCTCAATTTGCCCGTGTGATCGTTTAAACAATGTTCTTTGTTTGTTTGTTTGTTTTGGGAATGGCAGTAAACTAGCAAAGCATTACTTGATATCGTACAATCGTGCTTTGCTCTCAGTGACTATGAACTGCGATCATTATTATTTAACCTTTAATTTGAATCGAACAGAGTCAGTACTGATAAAGCACGACAAAAGCCAACCTCAAGATGAACGCGAATGATCCCAGTGACCTCTTGCGGAGAAATGTGAGCTCCCAGCAGTTTTCAATGTCACTCTGATGCCATGCCACCTAAATAGGGGATGAAAAAAATCAATATTTGATTATAAAATGTATATTTCTTATCTCTCGTCTTGCTATACTGAAAAAAATCTTGTTATCTGAAAATGTTCAACCTTCACAAGGTTATAAAAGATTAGTGGCTAGTCAGAACCACCACTATGTTTTATATGATTAATTTAGACATAACACATGAGCAGCTGACGTATACATGAACTTAAAGAAAAAAAAATCAAGATGGAAGGTTTTTAGCTTTTTTGCTTTTTAATCATCTTTTATATTTCATACTGCAAGATACAGCTTGAAACATCATGTTAACTACCCATATACCCTACCGTTCAAAAGTTAGAGGTCAGTCAGATTGTTTTTGAAAGACTTTTATTCAACAAACATGCATTAAACTGATTAAAAGTGACAGTAAATACAATTCTGTCATGACAACTCTCGGAGGGATTGGCATGGTAATGTACATGACAATGTTAATGTATTTGGTCTTGGCGGAATAGATCTGCTACGCTGCTGCTGCTGCTGCGGCAGAGCAAGTACCGAGACTTGTTACTGCCAATACATCCACAACATGCTGCTGTGAGCATGTAAGAAATATTGCTGCTGCAAATATAACATACATGAAATAACCCCCACATAGCATACATGAATCACCTCGTAGCAGATCTATACAGGTGGAGCTGGGGAAGGTGGAGGGTTTCTGAAGCAAGCTGCAACTGCTACGGCAAGCACTAGTCATATATTTGAATGTTGAGCAGCGAGCTCATTGGCTACCGATACAGGAGAGAACCAATCAGCTGTGCCATGTGATAATGATGTCATTAGGTCAGATTGAGTTAGACCTATCGGACTGCGCCATCTAGAGTTTCATGCCAGAACTCTGTATTTATAATGGTACAAATGAGTACTATTTCAAATAAGTGGTGTTATTGAACTTTCTATTCATCAAAGAATCCTAAAAAAGTGTTACAGTTTCAAATCAATCAATCAATCGAACAATCAATATGTTTTTTGAGAAGCAAATCATCAGAATGATTTCTGAAGGATAATGTGACACTGAAGACTAGTAATAATGCTGAAAATTCAGCTTTGCATCACAGGAATAAATTACATATTAAATATATTCAAATAGGAAACAGTTTTTCTAAATTTGTAATAATATTTCAGAATATTACTGATTTTACTGTAAAGACAGACAACTTTCAAAAACATAAAAAAAAATACAAATCTTACCAACCCCAGACTTTTGAACTGTTTTGTTCAGGTAAATGCTAATATACGAAGTGCAGTCTTTTAATATTTTGTCAAAGAATAATTTTAGGAAGTAAAAAAGAACTGGGGACAAGCACTACTTCACCCGGCTGTCTCTGGTATTGTCTTCACAGTCACATCACGGATTTGGAAACTGTGGATCATGTTTTTGTAAATTACCAGTAATTTAAAACAACCAGCTGCAGCAATGAACTAAGCTGAATCAGTCTACAAGGTCATTCAAACTGAGCCAATCTTTGAACTGTTAACTGTTTTCTGAGGTGTTTTTGAGTATTTCGAAATTATTTCTGCAGGTTGTTTCACACCAACCTCCCAGCAAGCGAATCATTGCGTGCCATTAGTATGCTTAACCTCTAAAATTAAGAACGCAATTACTATTACACAAAAGAAGAGACGGCCGCTCATTCTCCTCAGCACAGCATGACGGGTATTATGGTAATTAGTTGACAGAAGGTCAAAGGCAATATGTTTAAAAGTAATCAGCGCGTAACACTTCCTGCATTCGAAATGGCAGGATGAAAGGCCGAGGTTTGGTGAGTTTATTAGCAGTGCTGGGGAAAAGTCAGCTTTTCTCACATTACAGAGGAAATCTTGCAGAGGGATTTCAAACGTTGGCTATTTTAAGGGATGTCTGCAGGGCTGAGATAGGGAGAGGTTCATGACTGGGTCCGTTTGGACGGCGTGGAGGCGTCATTCATGTTGCAAGTCTTTCACCCCTCTGTCCTTCCGTGACAATCGGCAGGAAACGTTGACGAGGTTTTTTGTAGCAGGAATTTATTGAGCGAGCTTTGTCTAAAGCATATGTCAAATGCAATTTGATTTGCTTCCCTGAAAGTAAAATTGTCTTTATTAGAGGGTAACCAACCAGTAGTTTACAGCTTATATTTGCCAATATCATTTGCATACGGTTTCCAGAAGAACACTGGGAAACAAGAATTCATATGTAAAACCCAAGAAAACAAAACACGCCTTAAAGAGAGGTTAATCAAATGAAAAAGTAAAGAGATATCTTGTAAAATGTTAACTTCTACAAACAACTGTTTGCAATGCAGATTATATTTCTGATAGCATGTATTTATATTTCCATCAATCAACCAATAAATAAGAATTATTATTATTATACACTACAATTTAAACTTTGGGGGTTGTGAGATGTTTTAATATTTTTGAAAGAAGACTTATGTTCACTAAAGGCTACATTTATTTGATCAAAAATACAGCAAAAAGAGTAATATTGTGAAATATTATTACAGTAAAAGCGGTTTTCTATTTTAATATTTATTTTAATATTGCCAGTTTTAAAAACTGTTGTGCTGCTTAATAAATATGCAAAAAAACATGATACTTTTTTTTTTCAGGATTACATGATGAATAGCATTTATTTGAAATAGAATTATTTTGTGACAGTGTAAATGTCTTTACCATCACTTTTGATCAATGTAATACATCCTTGGTGAAAAAAAAAAACCTCACTGACCCCCTTTGAATGGTAGTATATGCAATTATTTATTGCAACCAAATATGTTATTAAATGTTATTAAATGTTTTTTAAATTAAATGAAATTTAATTTAATTTAATTTAATTTAATTTAATTTAATTTAATTTAATTTAATTTAATTTAATTTAATTTAATAATTTAATTGTTTACTTGCCAGAATCTTGCGGTTCCCCACTTGCGGAAAATCTTTCACGACAAGAGACAGTTTGCTACTGGAAAAGAGCTCCCTGATTTTCCCTAAAATGTAAAATTTGCTCGTTTTTTTTACCCGCCCTTCTTCGTTTCCTCTTCTCACTCAGTGTTTTCTTGAAATACGGGCTCATGAACACAGTGCCATGTAAATACACAAAGTAATCCTTTTCATCCTGAGTGCTTGCGTCCTTATTAGACTGAAGGGAAAGTCGCATTATTGCAGTGTGCTTGAAAGCACACAAATACAGCTTGAAAGCACATCCAGAGATTCATACACACCACTTTCCCCATGAATTTTGAAAGGCACTCTCACAGGTTTAATGCTCAGAGGAAGAATCGGGGTGAAAATCGGGGGAAAGGGTTTCTCTCAGGCTTACACACATTGTTTGGCAGCATATACAGTGCTGCCGTGGCCTTGCTCAATTTATCAGCTGCTCAGGGAAATCAAGTGGCACAGGCTTTGCGGTCGGCAGATAATAAACTGAATTCATGGAACCTTTTATTCAACAAACGGCAGCGGAAGATGAATGGACATCATGTCTACCACTGAGTTTATTAGAGCCGTCTCCTTTCTTCTGTCCCATGAGCATCTCTAATGTGTCTTGGCATGCGGCGTATCTGCAACGCGTACCTGGATTGTTGATATCCATGCTTAGCTTGTTGTAAGCTGTTTGTATAAATGTTTAGGAAGAGTGACAAATGCAGGTCTATTATCTTGCTCCTTTATGAGAATCCCATTTACCAACCAGGCTATAAAGAGCCCATATAGATAGCACTGCACTGTATTTTTAGGGTCAATGCAATTAAAAGTTTCCATACTACTACTACTAATGACATCTGGTTTAAAACGCAAAACCTATAAATGTAATCTTTTATAAAAAGCTGGTTTTATATGGTTTTGAAAAACTTTTTTACGAAAAAAAAGAAAAAAGATGCTTTCACCATCAAGGAAAATATGCAATAATTTATTGCTATATTACATTTCATCAACCTTGACTGATTTATTATAGTTGACAAAAAAATACAAAATACAAAAATAAAAACTATACAGGTGTATTTACAAACCAAAATCTAACAAAAACTAATAAAACTTACAAAAACACAAAACAAAATGACTAAAACTGTAATTGAAATGACCATGAAACACAAAATCTAAAAAAAAAAAAAAATCTGTAAAATAAAACTCTGGCAGACAGTTATTATATATATATAATTAACATTTTCTATATAAAATATGATGGACTGCTTATTTTTTTTCTAAGGAATAATAACTAATATACTGTAATACATAAATTAATAACATTTCCATCACAGAAGAGGTGTATTCAAGTCATTTTATGTGACTATATTTTTAAAATATAGTTTACAAGTCATTGTAAACTATATTTTTAATGTTTTTATTCAAATTAAATGAATAAATTCAGTCAAAAAAAATCTGTATAACGTCATTGACTTATCAATCTATAAAGTCCAAACACATTTCGCACTGTGCTATTATCAGCATTCATTCCTGGAGTAAAAGACTTGCCATTCCTTCATTGTTTTTGTCTTCGTTTCGGATAGACGCTGCTATTTATTAAACCCACACGTCCTGTGCACCTCTGTGATAATGGATATAATTTCTCATATTGTTTTATTTGGTGCCAGATACAGACAATAAGTAATGTGAGACAGGGAGTATTTCACAAGCGAGAAATCAGCGCTTTAGCCATACATCACCCTGACTCAATGACACCAGAGACTCCGGCGGCGAGACAAAATATCCACCTGTTGTGGACGCCTTAGTGCAGATGATCTACACAGTTCAAGAAAAAAAAAATTATTTATAGCCTTCATAATTAAAGCTGGTATGATGACGGAGAGTCTGTCGTAAGATGATTAATCAAGTCCCGCTGGCCTGGAATCCAAAGGGCAAGCGGCAGGTGTTGCTCACTCCAGCTTGAAATGCTGTTTACAGGAGTCTGTGCTTCTGCCAAGAGTACGCAGAGATACACGCTCAGGATCCTGGGAGGAATTTAACAATTCAAGACGAAATGAACGCCACCAGAGTGATGTCTGTGTGACTGTAAAAAGACAACGCAAACAATGAGGAGAATTCACTGTCACACCACTGATAGTGTAGCTCATTTGTTCTGTCTGCACTATTTTAGCACTGATCGACGATAAAAGAAGTGGTTTGCAACCATTATACACCCAGTATAATCTATCTATCTATCTATCTGTCTATCTATCTATCTATCTATCTATCTATCGTTATTTTGTTATCATTCTATCTGTCTGTCCATCTAATGTATCTATTGTTATATTTTTCTGTCCATCTATCATCCTTTGTTCTATCTATCTATCCATCCATCCATCCATCCATCCATCGTATTTTGTTCAATCTATCCATCCATCCATTGTTCTGTCATTATTTCTGCCTGTCTGTCTGTCTATCTATCTATTGTTCTTACATTCAAATTTGAATTGCAATTCTGCATCCTGTTTGTTACCTCAATTAATACTGAATTCAAGAAGTTGGAATTGAATTGAATTTAATAAGGCATTTTCAATACAGTTATGTATTATACACAGCTTTGCATCTGGAGTGTAACACTGCTTGCAAAATGAGAAACCCAAATGTTTTTGCTGTTAAGTGAGCCACACTCAACTGAAATGGTTGCATTTCAACCCAATAACTGTGATATTTACATTTTAGATTCAAATAAATCACATTTATGTTTGAGACAGTATTCCAGCAGCATCTTTTATGTTAACAGCAGTACTTTGGCCCACTGCCAACTCAATCCACAAATCCTCACGCTGATCCTCTGAACAAACTACTTTTGACCTTTACTGGAAACCTCTTGCTTCACAATTATCTCAACTCACTTTCACTTTGTCATACAGGATTGATGAACCAGCTAATAACAGGTCTCCTTTGCAATTTGAATTTATTGATTAAATGTCAGCAATTAAATGTACATTCAACACCCGCTAAGTACAGATTTACTGTTCGCCAAATACATTTCAACTGTAATATCACACAAAGTGGTGTAAAAATACCACATACTGTATCTGTTGAAAATGGAAGTTTATTATTTTGTCTTCTTTAAATCTACAGTGGCCCCAAGAACTACTAGGGCAGTTTAGGTGCACTTAGAAATAAAGCACATTAAATAATAAAATAACTTTTCATAATTAATTTATGCATTATTCTCTTCACAGTAATTGCTTGATCAAATGAGTTACTGGTGATTTCAAGTCATTTCAGAAATATCATATTTACATAATGACACAATCACTTGCCTTGTTCTTAAATAAATCACATTTTTGAACTGATTGGTTGAATGAATGATTCAAAGACTCACTCATAAAGACACTTGTTTCATTCCTCAATAATAAGTATTTTTGCACACATTGGCTGCATGAATGATTCAAGTAATAAAGCAACATTTAGGCTATGTTTACACAGTCACTCAGTTGATTCAGTGACTCATTCATTAAGAGACTTGTTCTATTCCTGAATGAATCAACGTTTTTAAACAAATCGGCTGAATGTTTTAATGACTCATTTAAAAAGACTCTCCTGATGCTCCCCTACTGATGTATCGATGTAACCTGAAGAAAGGGTCTCTGAAAAATCCAACACTATCATGACAGTCCATAACTATTTTAAATTTTTGTGAATTTGTGGTTAATTCGTACAAATTTTTATGATTACATTCGCACATTTTCATACAATTTGCTTACGGTCCACTGATGGTTAGATTTTTTTCTAAAAATGGTATATTTCCAAACAAACCACATTGTATGAATTCAGAGTACAGAACTGGAAATAACTGTTGTTTAAAGGGTTAGTTCACCCAAAAATGAAAATTATGTCATTAATTACTCACCCTCATGTCGTTTCAAACCCATAATACCTTCGCTCATCTTCGGAACACAAATTAAGATACTTTTGATGGAATCTGAGAGCTGTCTGACCCTGCATAGACAGCAAAGCAACTGAAATGTTCCCAAGTCCAGAAACGTAGCAAGGAGATCTGTAAAATAATCCATGTGAACTAACCCTTTAATAATGAAAAGGTAAGCCTAAGCTTTAAAATATTTTCTATGTGAGATTACAAGAATGAGGCAATATGAATTAATTAAGCATACATTTGTAATGGATTACATATATAGATTTCATAGAAAGTGTTGCTGTTTATTTTTTCATATTATTTAAGAGCTAAAATGGTCTTCTTTTCTGATAGTTTACTAATTATCAATCTTACTCACCTGTGTAAATATCACAATATGTGTCTCTCCCTGGCACCAGGCCCGTCTCTGTGTGTCTGTGTGTGTGTGTGGCTGACGCCCCGGGCGCAGTGGTTCTCAGATGGGTAATTATCTCTTGTCTGAGAGGGTAGCAGTCTCCCCCGGGCCCTGCCGATGGTGAGCGTCTGTATATCGAACCTTTTCGCCTTTGCCAACAGGCCGGCTAATAACGATTCATGCAGCTGCCAATCTTTCCCTCCAGCGCTATCAATATTCCACAGCGACAAATAACAGCAATTAAGAGAGATATCTCAAAGAGAGACACCAGACAAACATTTCCTCTCCCGCTCTGATGATATTAGTGGCGGGTGAACAGACATCTGCTCTGCATAAGTGCCACCAATAAAACAAGGTGCTGCATTTAAATATTGCATGAATAAAATGTCTGTATGGATCACCCGACTAATGGAGTCACAGGACGGTTGCTTGCGTTTTCGGCAAAGTCTGCAGTGCATCAAGTTGTTGTTCTGTAATGCTGTCCTACTTTACAAACTTTTTAATCAGGCTGATAAAGTTATATTACACTGACATAGAGACACTGTGTACTCGTTCCTTATGTTTCAGAGATTATGCATTGCTTTAGCTGAACTTATTAATAACAATAATCTTTCATTTGGAGAGCATTCAGGCCCATTTTTCTGGATAGACTCAGGGAATGTATTTAGATGTATTCTCTTGTAAAGTTTGCAGCTGGAACAAAATAACACTTATTTATTTTGGCATTACAATACTTAGTTATGTAATTTTTCTGACGTTGGTTTTAAGCTTCGCATCTATTGAAAATAAATTAAAGGAATAGTTCAGCCTAAAAATGAAAATGCTGTCATCGTTTCTCATCCTCATGTCATTCCAAACATTTTATTTCTTCAGTGGAACAGAAAAAAAAAAAAACTAAATCTTAACTTTCACACATTTAGTTTCTCAAACAAATCTATTGTATGACATTAGATAACTTGGAATATGCAGTCATGTCAAGTCGCCATTATTTATATAGTGCTTTTAACAATGCATATTGTGTCAAAGCAGCTTTACAGAATTAAACAGGGATATAGTGTGTCAAAGGAACCAAAACTCCATCGTTCTCCTCTGGCCAGACGAAACCATCAGTTTAATTCTAGGCTGCAACAAAGTCAGATTGTGCAGATAACTCATCTGGTTCCCGTGGTCTTGTCCCGATTGCCAATGCAGCCAATGCAGTGTTGACAGAACCGGACTAATATGGTCATACTTCTTGGTTCTAGTAAGATCTGGTCACGTGTGTTCCCGTTGAGTTCCTGTTTTCCTTATTTGGTCCTTCCTGTCCCAATGTAGTTTGATTTGTTCCAGGTGTGTCTCATTATTAGTTATCCTCTTCACCTGTCTGCGCCTCGTCATCTGCCCTATTTAGTTCTAGCCCGTTCTGTTCTCCCTTGTCTGGAATTGTTTGTCAACTCTTTGTGCTACGTGTGATTCCCTGAAAAAGATAATTCAACTCCTTTGTTTTGTACTCCTGGTCCCAAAAGTGACAGTAAGCGGCGCCCCTTCTACCTGTGTTTGTTTTTCGTTTCGTGAATAGTGTTTTTGTTTTGTTTTCCCGTTCGTTTCTACCCGTCCAAATGGAGGAACGAGCGATGTTAATCGCCGTGGCTCAGGGGTCTCCTCTCCTCTCCTTTTTGTGCTTTTTGGAGTTTAATGGTGTTTTCCGATTCAAAGGTTGTGAGCACTGACAACACAATCTCATGCCAATGTTTTGTAAAATGCCCCGTAGCTGTTCTCTTCAGAATACACACTCAAGGTTAATTAGCTGACTGGAACATCAATGAGACATCAATGAGACCAAAACAGGTCTAAACAAATATGAGGGTGGATTTTGATGTGAGAGCACAACAGAGGATGAATTTATGTGTTATTATGGATTATCGACTATTTTGGCCAGAAGCAATGGTTTAAAGTTAAAACGCCTTAGATTTGTTTCTTACAAACATGCAGCTTTTGGCTTCACAAGATGTTAATTGATGGACTGCAGTGGTGTGGATTACTTGTGGATCATTGTGATGTTTTTTTTTATCAGCTGTTTGGACTCTCATTCTGACGGCACACATCCACTGCAGATAATCCATTGGTCAGCAAGTGATGTAATTCTACATTTCTCCTTCATCTGTTCCCATGAAGAACCAAACTAATCTATATCTTGGATGGCCTGAGGGTGAGTACATTTTCAGCTAATTTTCACTTTTGGGTGCACTATTCATGTAAAGTAGACTTAACAGAGAGCAAAATGTTTCTCTAGGTAGCACCTTAAAAGTTGATTGGGATCAAGACAGAAAAAGAAAAGTTTCAACTTCAGAATCATCCCTTTAATTCCAATCATGATGTGCCAGAACTATTTGTCCAATATGTTGAGAGTCAAAAGCTGATTAATCTGCAAAAGCAGTGGGGGAAGCCCTTAGGGTGCTCGTCCCCTGCAGAGGGAGGGACCGCTGCTCTCTGCTCTGAGTTATAATCCACAATTACCCTGATTACAAAGCCCTTCATGTTAATGACTGAGGTGAACTTCATTTACACTTCCATTTTTACATCTTTCAAAGCTTTGCTGCAGTACCTACCAACTCTATACAGCCCGTGTCAGGATGTGGAATCTACTTTTCTTTCAGACTCAATCAGAGCTCGAACTTCGTTTCAAACTTTTGGTCTTACAATGCCTCATTTATAGTTTGTTCGTTCGTTCGTTCGTTCATTCATTCATATTTTTCAGGATTTACATGACCTAAAATTTTGATTCATATTTGCAGAATCTGGAATATTTTTTCAGAAAGTTTTATTCACCCATTATGTCAGATTCATACATTCTTTGAAAAAAAAAAAAAAAAAACTGATCATGCTCATCCATGCACAACAACACTGAAGATGACCTAATTAGATTGTGAACAAGTAGCTCTGCAGAAGTGGAACTCATACGCATACAGAAATGCATAATATTATGATCCTGGCCCTCTATTTCTGTGATTAAATAAATCAACAACGGCCTGGTTGAGTCATAATGGGGTGGGTTATTAATGTTGGTGTCCTTTTGCTGCAGGTGTAGAGTTTTACCTGGCCTTCCCGTATCGCGGCTGACGCTGGCATTTTTCCTGCGTGTTGCGTGAGTTTGTTTCTGTCTTAATTACCAACCCATTTCTCCCTCTGCCTCGCGCATGTCTCAGTGTAATTATTCACCCCATTATATGATGCCTCTATCCTCCACACTTCATTATGTCCTGGGCGAGGAAGATAAATTAATTTCCCGATTAACCCGCAGACACTTGAGAAGGCTTCCTCACTCCTTATAGTCAGCACGAGGAGTCTGGTGACAGGCCATTTCAAAATGTCATCTCACACAAACACCGCATGAGATGACGTCTGTTTAAACAATCATGACTGATGGATCACTTTAGTTTCAGGGGATTTATGTTCAAAATTATTAATTTGACCTTATTGGCTTTATTGAAAAAACCGGCCATTTTAAAAACGGCACGTAATTCTAGTGATTTTAATTAGCTTGTTTTGAAGTTTATGCTTTTAAAGGACTTATTTATTGTTTATTTTATATTTGTTGCCACAAATGGTGCCAACAGAGATTCAAGTCAGCATGATTTGCTGTTCACAATACACTTTACTTACAGAATATGACAACAGGAGACAAGATACTAATCAAGATTTTGTATTTTTGTATCAATTTATTATTATTATTATTTATTTTTAAATCTTCATAGTTTATCACTTAAACAAAGCTTCATAGTGGGCTTAAAGTAGGTATAGTGCACCCAAAATAAGTTATTTAGAAGTATTTTGTCCATAAAATATTAATATTTTAGTCAATGGGTTTAAAAAAGAAAAAGTCAGTTAGAAAAAGTATAATTTACAAAATATAGTAAATGATGTTTTTCTCACACACAAACAAATTATATATATATATATATATACATATACATGCATATATACAGTATATATACTGTATATATATATATATTAAGCAGCACAATTGTTTTCAACTTTGAGGATGATATAATTATTTCTGAAGGACCATGTGACACTGAAGAGTGGAAGAGCAACTTTGCATTTTATATTAAATATACATAGACTTTTTATTTAAAATTCTAATTATATTTTACAATTTTACTGCTGATTGCACTATTAATAAAAAAAAGCTGCCTTACTGACCTCGAACTTTTAAACAGAAGCGTATATTCAACAAAATAACCATCGCATCCCACAAAATCAAGTCTTCATCGCTGCTTAAGATGTCTTTCAAAAATAAAGTCAAATTCTCTTCAACAAACATACCTTCCAGCAACGATCAATACGCGTGTGATAAGCCAGGACATGCTTCTTAGCAGCAGAGAGGATGAGATTTGACATCACATGGTCTGGACTTTAATTAAAGAGCAACAAACAAGAGTAAGTGTGTGCAGAAAGCATGCTGAACATGAAGCCCTTGTTTTTTGTGTGTCTTCTGGTCCTTTCCCCCTCTAAGCGCTCATTTGTTATCGAGCAATGAGCTAGCTCTGTGGTGAAAACAAAGAGCAGGAAATAAATGACAGAATACAAGCCGCCGCTTTACTCTGCAGGGCCCTCAGAGACTTTCAGCCTTTAAAGAGGTTTTTAAAGAGAGATCAATAATGATAAGTTGTTATCAAACAGATTATTACATCCCAAATTAGCTTCCCCAGAGGAAATGCATGGTGACGCTTTTAAGAAGAGACGGGTTTGAAGTTTAAATTAGTTTGTTATTTCCTCTCTGCTGTGCTGTGATATGCTTTAGGCATTATAACTTTGACGCTTACATCAATCAGTTCTTGTAACGCATTGTATTAAGTTCCTGTTGTCGATTCTAAACACTCAGGGGGAATTCACTTACAATGAATTGCACCCGCTGAATGTAGTTTATTTGAATGCGCCGCATGAATTTTTTTGCATTCTACAAGCAAGTCTATAATACCTGGAGAAAACTATCTGCTTGCATTCCCATTCATCTCAATGGCAGTTGGGTGTGCAGTTCTGTTGTTGTCATTTGTAACTTGTTTTTTTGTTTCAAAGGACTCTTATTTTAATATGGTCCTGGATTCTTAGTTTGGGCAGCAACATGGAGTTACAGCATCTACCAGCAGGAGGAAACTCTATCTACACTGCTTTTACTTGCTGGCTCCCATTACTAAGCCCCACTCCCATATGCTAGGATTCAAACAAGCGTCAACTAGGAAGCTCAAGAGTGCAATCTCTGGTTTACCTTGAGGTAGAGACCTGCACTCCCGCAGGAGTACCGTGGGACCCAACGCAACAGGGTGCGGCACGGGACAACTTTTGATGGGCGAGTGCGGGTGCGGGCGGGAAGAGA
>NW_015626391.1:0-15144 GCF_001515625.1 Sinocyclocheilus rhinocerous
CCTTGCATTTTTATATCAATATGGTATGTTTAATAGTAAGTTTAAAACAAGTTTGATAAAAAAAAGTAATCTAAAAGAATATATTACCTAATGAGCAACCCTAGATTACGTTACTAACGACAGTTTTCGTCATGTAATCTGTAATCAGTAATGGACTACAATTTGCAAGTAATCTACCCCACTCTGTTTGCGTCTTATCACATTTAAACAGATGTATACACACAAAATTAAATCAAATTAGTTCCCGTTTTGGTGAGTATCCTCATAAGCACAGCCTTAACTGCGTTAAAATTACGAACGTAAACAGCTGCACAAGAAACTAGTAAGGTATCAGAACCATGCATTTGGTCTTAAAGTGACAGCAGCTTTATATACCTGCTACTGACTTGTGCCATTAACGCTAATTAAAAAAAAAGAAAAAAATCTCTCTGCTCAAATCTGCTGTTGAATGAACTTCTTTAGCTTTAATAAGGGTGAATCTATATTTAATTTACACATTATAGTATTTGTACCTGAATACTACTGATGTCTGACAGCTACCATGTCTGCAGATACAGAAACTCCAAACTTGATAGGCCTAGAATACAATATCATGACACCAGTACTACTATTAGACCTACCTGAAAAACTTAAAAGCACTGATTACTTCATTTGTATCTTTGTTCTATTGCATTTATTTGTGCTATTGCTTGTTTTACTAATGACTGTTTACTTGTATTTAATATTATTAAAATACTAAAAATATTTTTTTATTTTTTTATGGTGGGGCCAGTGAAATTTTGGTAGGGCAATAATTGAAACAGTATGAAAACTCCCTAGCGTTTAGCCCTGTATATAGAGCCCCTGTCAAGACCTGCCCGTTTTTCTATAAAATAAAGTTACCAAAAAAGTTACAGGGAAAAATGAAATAATGTTTAAACTCCAACCCACCTGACATCTCAAAGCTGGAGCTGGGCCTGATGAACAGACCTTCAATGGAGGGACAGAAATCTCATTAAACTTCATTCAAATATCTTCATTTGCATTCCAGAGATGAACGAAAGTCTTATGGGTCTTATGGCTAGAAATCATCATTTACTCCCGTCATGTTGTTTCATATTACTTTCTTCATTAGAAGATAACAGGAGATTTTTTTAAATAATCTTGCTTTTCTTGTGACCACCAGAGGTTGCACTAACCTTAAAAAACCATTGACAGATAATTACAAATAGTGCAAACAGGTAAAAAGCAAGAAAGAAATCCAGTTAAACTCAAGTGCATCTGCTTTCATTTAAACAATATTTACCTAGAGAGCATCCGCTAGCATTCCTATTCGTCACAACCTGACAATTACAGTAAATAACAAATTAAAATTTCAAATGAAATGTTTTTCTTGCCCTTTTAATGAAGTGATACTGCTATGCTTTTCCATTGCAGACAGTGAAGGAAACTCACAAACTGTGTGAGGAACTAAACATCCCTTTCCCTGAAGTCAACGTTCCCAGTGAAGAGGCAAAGAAACCGAAGGACTTCTATGTGTTCAAAAGCCAAAACGCTCCAACCGTGATTCACATCCCTCTGTTTAATGTGGTCAACTGTGGAGGCAAGTTCAGATTGTCTAGTTAAATAAAACTGAAATATTAGCTATGTTCTCATTTAAGTGTTCTACTCTTTCTTCAGATAATATTGAGGCCTGGAGGAGCAATTATGGGACCTTTCAACGTTCTTACAGCGCTGAGATGATCACTGATCTTATGGAGGTCGCTGGAAAAAACATCTCAAACAACAGAGAGAAACTGCTGGAGCAGATTCAATCAGTCACTGAGCAAAAGAGACACGAATGATAACAATCTGAATACCAGTGGCACGCAGAACTCTGAAAATAAGTCCTTGTTTTTTTAACGTAAATTCATGTTCTAGTTACACTTAATGTCGACACATTTTTCAGGTTAAAAAAACATTACTTTTAATGACATTAAAAAATTAACTACTAACTATATAACTAATGCTCTGTTTATTAAAATGGAAGATACATTTCAAGTTAGTGCCTTTTAAGCATTTATACATTTATTCCAAAATAGTAACTACAAGAACTATAAGACATTTCATAGTCATGCACATTTGATTTGTTAACCGATGTTAAGCTGTTCTTTTTAATGGTCAACTTATTTTTGGACTACATACCTTTATTTCACCAAGCTGATATGATTTCTCACTAAAAACACCCACACTAATTATGTTTTCTAGTCATTTCAAGTCTGAATGTGATGTGACAAAGTGACATCAAAATGAGTTGTTGGCTTACCCCTTACCAAAAAGTAGTATACTTCAAGTTTATTTTAGTAAGTATACTTAAGTAAAGTTCAAGTATATTTTTAAATTTCGGTTTCTTCTTCACTTGTTTTTTTGGGAAATTCTGTACAGAAGATATGTACTAGCGCCCCCTACAGTATAACAATGAAAACACGGATTCTAGGAGCACAATTATAGCTAAAATATATTTAGACTTTTTCTAAGTATAAGTCAAGTATACTTAAATGTCATTTTAAGTATATTTCTGAGAAGTACATAAAGCCCATTTCTGAGAAGTACATAAAAAGTAGACTAAAAGTATACTTTCCTATTTTTAGTTTAAAAGAAGTATACTAATAGCACACTTGAATAAACTTCTTTTTCGTAAGGGACCTTTTAATCAGTCTTCTCATTAACACCATTATTTGTTCATTCAGACAGATTTGCAGATGCATAACGTGCATGGAATTGAGAGGCGGGGTTTAACAGTGTAATAGGCCAATCACAGCGTGATGGAGGCACCTTTTTGTTTAATGTTTTTGCACGTTTTTTTTATGTTTTTGCATGTTTCAGTATGTTCCTTCATGCTTCACTTTCATTAAGCAATAAATAGATAATCATTAATAATCAAATAAGCCGTAACACAGATGTGATTACAATTACGATTGATGATTAAAATACTGTATTGCTTTGGCTCAGTTCCAATAAACTAATAAAAAGGTTTTGTCCTGGTCATTTGATTTCAAACAGCACAAATGCTCAATATTAATCAAAGTGATAGTTGTTATCCTGGATGCTGATTGGACAATCCAGAGCATAGATAAGATCATTTTATATCTTTTTTTTTCTAGTATTTTGGACAAACAAATTTTCAAAGTAATTATCAGATTTTCCATTTTAAGTCTGTTTTTACAAGCAAGTTACTTGTTTTCAAACAAGTAGCCCCGCCCAAAACCCACCCCATTGGTCGAATCAATAATGCCATTCAAGCAAAAAGACTACAATTTGGTTTGATGCAGTGGTGCAGACATTTAAAGAAGAAGAAGAAGAAAAGTAAATCAATCTAGAATAAAAACAACTAAAGAAAAATATTTTTTGACAATTTGAGCAAACTAAAACTCTGGAATCTGAATCAGAGAGGGAATCATTTGAATCTGAATTTCAACCTTACAATATTACAACATGTGCTGTAGATATATGATGATAATGTATTTCATATAATGCATGTATAGATGTTTTGATGATGATGAAGAGCTGTGTTATTGATTGTTTACATACTGCATCACGTGTCATGTGTGTTGTTGTGATATAAACGCACCTCGCAGGCCGAGATTGTCATCTTTAGATCTGATGTTTGGTATTTTGACTCGTTTTCCGCTCAGTGTGGACAACACGAGTCTCTGTCTGAAGCAGCTGCAGCCCTCAAACTCCATGATGTGAGGAGACACACGTGTTTCTGCAGCGCACTGGACCCAAAAAGACGGAGCACTCACATTATGTGTTACTTATGAATGAGAGAAAGTGTAATGCCCAATATGGAGGAATACTCCCGCCTTTAAAATAAATGAGCCAATCGGTAATTGGTCCTCGCGTCACTGCAGCTGCTGTTACAAGCTCCGGTTGCTATAGAAACAGTCAGTGTTGTGAGACGCGCTTAGGACCGCACATGCGCATTTGCTGGTCTAGCCTGAAAAATACGTTTTTTTAAACGCCATATGATCATAAGAAATAAAATTTATTTTCAAATTGAATTTCAAATATGAAATTTAATCTAAGGTGAATAGCTTTGGAATATTAGATTTTTCTCCATTCAATTAGATGCCTGAGAGGCGTTTCAAAGATGGCCGCCGAGTTAATTTTTTAATTTTTTAATTATGCTTCCAAATTACACACAAATAAGGTACAAACTCAATTTCTGAATTTAACAACACTTGATCAGACTTAGGTTGGGTATAGCCAATAACAAAACACAAAAATCACAAAAAAAACAAACAAAAAAAGAAAATCTCTTTGTTTTCCAGACAAATACCAAACCTAATTACCTTCTCAGCGAGGGGTGGGAGTTCAACCTCCCTATAGACCATAACCAGTTCCGCACATCTCTCCAAAAGGGTTGCACCATATCACAACAAAAGAAAACATGCTCTAAATTTTCTATATTTGTTTCACAAAAAACAAAATGATTCACCTCAAAATTAAATTTAATCTTAAAAATTCATTTGGTAGGATAAATCTCATTTCATATTTTGAAGTTCACCTCCTTAGCTTTAGGAGGGAGGGGAAAAGACAGATCATTTTGTCGTATCAAAATCTTTAAGCATGTATTCCCGTCTAATAGGGTTTGGGTAACAAGCCGTAAAAAAAAAATAAAAAATCCCTAATGACTCTGTTTGTAATTTTTTTATCACAAAAATTGCAACCTTCTAAGGAGAGCTGTCTCAGTTCTGGGGAGACTTTGGAGTACAAAATGTCTTCTTTAACCATTAATCTTCCCGCAATTGGGATGGCTCTGAACATTTTATTATAAATGTTAACAGTACACTGCAGTTGGAATTTCTCACAAAACTCTCTATACAGTAACACATTTCCATTATCATCCAAGAAACCAAGTAATGAGGTACACTCAAACTCACACCGTAGAAAAAAATGTATTCCACCCAGTTTGTTAAAGATTGCATTGGGGACAATGAACCAAAAAGAGTGCTATTTTGAATGAAGGATTTTAACCATTTCAATTTCAGAACACCATTCATAATCTCAAAATCGATCGCATTCACTCCACCGTCTTCATATTTTTTAATCATGTCATCCATTCTTAAGTACTGACATTTATTCTTCCAAATAAAATTAAAATTCACCTTATTAATTTAATCATTCGTGTCGATATGGACAAGGAGAAGGCTGGGTAAATAAGTCTGGACAAACTATCCATTTTAGACAAAAGAAACCTTCCTAAAATTGTAAGAACCCTCTGCAACCATCTATTTAGTACGGATTTACATTTATCTATGTTATTCAACACATTTTTATTTTCCATTATTTCTCTATCTTTAGAAACAATAATCCCCAAATATTTAACTTCCCTCTTAATTTATATATTAATTAATGACTGCAAAGGAAATTCATGTATGTTAACATTTCACATTTTTTTAGGTTCAAATGTAGCGCTGAAGCTAGTGGAATTTGTTTTTTTTTAGAAATAATGTTGTGTCGTCAGCAAACTGACTTATAATTATTTGCCTATCCAACACTGTTAAACCTTCAATACCACTATTTTTTTTTATCAATGTAGATAATAGCTCTGCAACCATTATAGGCAATAACAATAACTACCACATCCCTGACGAATCCCCCTTTTAATTGAAAATCTTGTGCAGGTTCCATGACCAAGCGCTACAGAACTATTGATTCCATTATACAACATTTCAATTAAATTGATAAATCTTACTCCAAAACCAAAATGCTGCAAGGTTTTCAAAATGAATGGATGCTCAACAGCATCAAATGCTTTGTAAAAAATAAAAAAATAAAAATAAGAAATCCACTCTCTTGAAACACATCACTATAATCGAGAACATCTAAAACCAATCTAATATTATTATGGATTGACCTTCCTCCCAAAAACCCTGACTGTGTCTAATTATTGTAGAAATACCCTTTTTCAGTCTAGCAGCGTTAGCCCAGAACATTTTTTATAATCAGTGTTAAGCAAAGGCCGCCGAGTGAAATGACTTGCCATTTGTTTCCACTCATCTCAACACACACTACACATAATAAAAGCCTTTTACTGTAATATCAAGGAATATATCCATATGGTGAACTGGATTCAACATGGACTCACTACAAGAGCCTGCAAAACGCAAAGGCGAAAAGATGATGTTACATCTGATGACCAAATGAGGGCTCCAAACATAGATATGTATAGATATGGGCCGCTATATGTATTCCATACTGGAATGTTGGTGCATCTGCACTGCAACTGTAGTTATATACATGTACACTCTAAAAAATGCTGGGTTAAATACAACCCAGTGCTGGGTAAAATAGGGACAAACCCAGCAATTGGGTTGTTTTGACCCAACGGTTGGGTTACTACTCAGAAGGTTGGGTTAAACATTTAAACATTTACATATTATGTATGACTAATATATATCTTCAGAAGACTTCAGAAGATGCGTTTGCTAAACTTACACAATACAACAAGACAAAACCGTTAGCTAACAAGGCATTTAAAAGGTACCTTAGTTTAAAAACTTGTAATATTGAGTTAATACATAGGCTACACTCTAAAAAATGCTGGGTTGTTTCAACCCAACTTTGGGTCAAATATGGACTAACCCAACTTTTGGGTTAAAAATTGTATGTAAAAATTTTACCCAACGGTTGGGTGTGTCCATATTTGACCCAAAGTTGGGTTGAAACAACTCAGCATTTTTTGTGTGTATTAAAAACACAAGCCAACACATTCTTAGCTGTGAAAGTTAACCCAGTTTCTTCAGGAATTTAAATTTAGGCAGTTTTCACAACCAGATGCTGCGCAATGTTGTTCATCTTGAAACCAAAGTACCTTTAAGGATAGTCTATGGTCTTTGTTGAAACTCATTGATTTTTATTACTAGACCGTTCCAAGATGGCGGACGCGTCTAAGTGTCTGGAGCAGTTGAATGTAGGATCTATACATATCTATGGCTCCAAAGTCCAGCTTTCTCAGCTTGGACACCATAGAATAGAGATTCTCCAGAAACACGTGCGTCTGCTCACATCGTAGAGTTTGTAATTATTTTACAATAATGAGCATTTGTGCTGTTTGAAATCAAATGACTAGGACAAAACCTTATTTTTAGAAAACAGTTTATTAATTCATTGAAACATAAGCAAACATAGTTGTCTGTGGTAGGGTTGATTTGATTATTAATGATAATCTATTTGCTTAATGAAAGTCAAGCATTAAGGAACAGACCGAAACGTACAGAACAGTGTTTAACATTAAATAGAAAAGAGTTGTGATTGGCTGATAAACCCCGCCTCTCATTTCCATGCACGTTCTACATCCTCAAATCGGTCTGAATAAACTAATTATGGTGTTTATGAGAAGCCTAATTAAAAGGTAAGTCAACAATTCAGTTAGATGTATGTCAGGTCACATTCAGCCTTGAAATGACTTGAAAACACTTTTTTTTTTTTTTGCGTTTTTAGAGAGAAATCAGGTTGGTGAAATAAAAGTACATGACACTTACAGTGTTTACCAAGCTTTGATGACTGATGATCCGAAAATAATTTGACAACTGAAAAGAACAGCTGAATAGCAGTTAACAAATATGCATGGAATATGAAATTTCTTATTTATTAGTTTGAAATAAATGTAAAAAAGCTTGTAAAGCACTAAATTGATGAGAAATATACTTTGGTTTAATAAACAGAGCATTAGTTGGTGTTTTCTCCTTGATAGTGTAAGTAATGATCATTTATTTAACCTAAAAGATGTGTCAACATTAAGTGACAAAGTGTATGGAATTTACACACACACACACACACACACACAAACAGTAAGGACTTATTATTCAACTCATTATTTGTGTAATTTTTGCTCAATGACTGCTTGAATCTGCTCCTTCAGTTTCTCTCTGTTGTTTGAGATGTTTTTTCCAGCGACGTCCATAAGATCAGTGATCATCTCAGCGCTGTAAGAATCTTGAAAGGTCCCATAATTGTTCCACCAGGCCTCAATATTATCTGAAGAAAGAGTAGAACACTTAAATGAGAACATAGTTCATCTTTAATTGATTTTTCATTTCTGCCATATATACATTAACTGACAGTCACCACTGATAAGCTACTACTAAATATTGTAGAAACTTAATTTTCTGTAAAGTTGCTTTGCAACTATTTGTATCGTGAAAAGCGCTATACAAATAAACTTGAATTTAATAGTTGATGTTTCATTTTTATTCAATTAGACAGTCTGAACTTGCCTCCACAGTTGACCACATTAAACAGAGGGATGTGAATCACGGTTGGAGCGTTTTTGCCTTTGAACACATAGAAGTCCTTTGGTTTCTCCACGTCTTCACTGGGAATGTTGACTTCAGGGAAAGGGATCTTTAGTTTCTTGCACATATCAGCAGCTTCTCTCACTGTCTGCAGTGGAAAAGCATAGCAGTATCACTTCATTAAAAGGGTAAGAGAAACATTTCAGTTGAAATGCAAGTTATTATTCACTGAAATCATAAGTTTGAGATGAATGGAAATGCTCTCTCCAGGTATTATTGATAAATATGGTTAAAATGAAATCATATGCACTTTTGTTTATATGGTTTTCTTTCTTGTTTTGTTTTAGCAGTTTAAATTATAAACAGAATCTGTAATTGTCTGTCAATGTTTTTTTTTAAGGTAAGTGGGACCTCTGGTGGTCACGATGAATGAGGAAAAAAAGCAGCATGATTATTCCTGTTGTTTTCTACTGAAGAAAGAAAGTCATACGGGTTTGAAACTACATGAGGGGGGAGTAAATGATAATTTATAGGCGATCTATTCCTTTAACTTTTATTTTAGTATGTGCTATATGTGTGTATAATACCATGAAAGGATCGCCTTCACTGAAATCCAGGGAAATTATGAGATCAATGTTTCTTTCTTCTCTCAGCATTGAGAAGTAGGGCGAGTTCAGCAACAGTCCGGCATCTTCATAGTCTCTCTTCTCACTTTTCAGAAGAGTATGAGGCACTGTTTCATCTGGAGGAATCACAGCATGAAATGAGTTTATTTTTCACATTAAATTGCAAATTTACAAACGGGTCTGTTCTCACCGTCCATGTTGTGGAGAAAGTCATATTTCCTTCCCCAGAGCCACTGAGCCATGCATTTACAAATCTTAATCCAAACTTCTGTAAAACAAATGCACAGTGGTTCTTAAATGTAGTAAATGACATTGTTGTTGTTTTTTTTCATTCTGTATATTGTTTTTCAGCTGACAATTTTTTTTTTGGAGATTAAAAAGGTTTATGATGTTTCATTAGTTTCTTCAGCTTTATGTTTTAAGAAAAGGTTATTTTGTGGCATCAGTCTGTTTTGGAAGCTTTCAGAGTAAAGCACTTCTCAGTTCACATATTAATCTGGTTAGAAAATAAAAAAAGACATACATTGTACAAATCAAATAGATTGTAGAGACAATTCAACCTACTGAAAGGCCAGAAACTGAGCCAACTACTCAAATTATTGCACACATCCTCAGTGTATTGCTTCATGTACAGTTTTGCAGCTTGTTTATCAGCGAGATTCAGTTTTTCTGTAGGAAAAATCAGCTTTTTGCCTCCACCGAGCGCTGTAAAAGATGGAAACATGTACATTATTGAGTTCTAGTTATCTGACAACATACAGTGGGTACGGAAAGTATTCAGACCCCCTTAAATTTTTCACTCTTTGTTATTGCAGCCATTTGCTAAAATCATTGAAGTTAATTTTTTTTCCTCATTTGTATACTTCTAGTTTGTGTGTCTTGTGTTCATGAGATGTTTTTGCATGTTTCAGTTTTACAGTTTCATCCATTAGTTTGTTTTTCATGTTTTACTGTTTAAATGTTGCTGAAAAGACGAGACCTTTTAATTACAGGAATGAAATATAGCCTCTTTATTTCAAATAGCAATTGAGATTAAACAAAATGGTATTCTTCTCAAATGAGATGACAGACATTCTGTCTTTCAGCTGACGAAAAAAAAGTAATCTAGAACATTACAACACACTGAAGAGATTGTACGCCTGCACAGCCTTGATTTAATTGCCATCAAACTATCCTCACTGTGTTAAATTCTGGATAATTACGGTTATTAATGTTAAATAACTTTTTTGATAATGTCTATGAAACTGAACATTGAGAAATATTGACTGCAGTAAATGTGATAACTAGACTCTTAAATGAACTAAACTAGTCTCCTCTATATGAATTGTAACACACTCTTACCGTTCAGCGTTGTTCTGATGGATTGCTCAAAAGCAGAAGGTTCTTTGCCATTCAAAACAGCGAGATTCATGTCCACAAGATCCATGAGCACCTGGTAACCCTTTTCTGCAGGTGGGGCTTTTGGGTATTTTGAAGAAAACACACATTGAACAAACACGAACACACTGCAGAATGTCTTGAATGTAATTCATCATGTTCAGATATCAGGAGTTTCCCACAAGAACAAACAAACATACACACAGCATTGTCCAAAAGCCATTTAAGATGCTTTGATTTTAAGCTAAAATGAATTTGATGACATTCTCATGATCTATTCAGTAACACTTTACAATAAGGTGCATTAGCAATATGTTACAGTATTTATTAAGTTAGCAATGTTAGTAAAAATACAACAGTTCATTGTTAGCTCAGGTCCATTGAACAATATTAACAGATACAACTTTTGATTTTAATAATGTATTAGTAAATGTTGAAATTAACATGATAAAAAAAAAAGTATTTTTCATTGGAAAATGGAACTTTATTGTAAAATGTTACTACAGTATATATTTATACCTAGCAAGTGATATGGAATTAATTATGGGTCACTAACAGTCTTTAAAATCAGATTATCATCATTATAGCTCATCTTTTATATTTCACCTTTATAGAGTTTCACATTGTATTTGTCAGCAGGAAGCACGAACAGATCAATAGACGAAAAAGATCAAACTTATCCATAAATAAATGCAGCAATGCAAAGAAATGCTTTACCTTTCCTCATTTCATCAAACATCTCCGATTGCATTATAGGAAATAAATGTTTAAAGAAATCTGAGGGGAAAAATCAAATGGAATCGCAGTTCACATGATAATGAAATGACTGTCAACTTTATGCAGAAGTGAATCTTGAAATGCAGCTTCACCTTTTATTTTTTGCCAGAGGAATTTCTTAATCTCTTCTCCATCCGCTAAAGCGCTGCCGCACAGAGCTGCAGAAAATAAATTTATGTTTAAAAGTGTTTACAATAAATTAAACGAAAACATAATTTTAAAACAAAATATGCAATATAACAGTCTAATGCAGGGGTCTCCAAACTCGGTCCTGGAAGACAGTGTCCTGCAGAGTTTAGCTTCCTAATTAAACACACCTAAACCAGCTAATCAAGCTCTTACTAGCCATACTAGAAACTTCCAGGTAGGTGTGTTGAGCCAAGATGGAGCTGATCTCTGCAGGACACCGGTTTTAGGTTGTAAAACTCGCTGTGCTATTAAAATGATAAATGATTTTTAGTATTTCTATACCTGTAATTTTGCAAATATCAATAAACTCTCCTGTGACAAAGTGTGTTACCTTGCAGGTACAGCATGTCTGTTTCAGGCTGAGGTTTTTTCTTTGAGCCTTTGTCAAACTGGCTGCCGAAGCTGGATGTTCCCACAAATGCTCCAGTGAGAGAATAACCTGCTTCATGTGGACTGATCTCAAACCAGGAGTCTGCAGACAGAAAACACAACCATATAACAGCTGACACGAGCAACATTAACTCACTTTAATTCTTTCTGACACCAACACAGACCTTTCTCGTCCTTGCTCTGTTTGTATTGCTTGTCAATCACTGTGTAGATGGGAAACGGGTCTTCACTGTGCTGGTTCTGCTTCTCTGTGAGTGTGTTTTCGTCAATCTGAAGAGAATATATAACATCTCAGAGAAACTTATAGAATGGAACCCATAAGCACCTGAAACTCTTCATTTTTTACAGTGAGTGAGAATTTATAAAGAATCACCAATTCATTCTCAGCTATGCTTGAGTTCAGTTCAGTTCAATTCTGATTAGCCTTTAAATCTCAGATTTTCAGTGTCTCAGACTTCAGATTCCACTGCATGTATGTTTTCTATACCAGTGGATAGTGAATAGTTATGAATAGTTACAGACCTCTTTCACATATTCTGTGACGACCAACACTGCCCAGACATCTGTCAAGCTGAAGATATCTTTCTCATAGTAATATTTCTTCAGTTTGGCAAATGCGTCTCCCCAGCTGACTTTGGGGCCGCTGAGTCTCTTGATGATTTTGTTCTTCATGGTCTCTAGTTTGGTGGACCAGTCTGGTTCTTGGTATAAGGAGGCCATGCACCTTCAGAGAAGAACATACTGCTCTCATTTTTGACATTCAACCCAATTCAGTCTCTCTGTGTTTGTGGTTTCTCAGGGTTCGTACCAGGTGGATCCAGAGACTCCGCTCAGATAAAGGATGCAGTCCAGAAGACCCGCTTTATCAAGCTGAACCAGGGATCCCAGCAAACCCACCATGGCTCTTTGTCCTCCTCCAGAACCCAGTAATGCAAAGTGTGGCACTTTATCCTGAAACACACACAGTTTGACTTGGGAAACATTTGATGTTCATCAGCAACAACTCCATTTATTGGTCATTTCAAGAAAGAACAGACAGGAAGATACTAGGGGTTTAACGTTACACAAACATGACGGCTCAGTATCAAAGTCATGGTTGGTACAGCAGGGGGAAGAAACTGTAAAATTGCTTTTCTTTTAATTAAACAGTGGTTTACTGAACAAAATAGGTCTTTAAATAAATTCAATTATAATAAAAAAAATTCTGAAATCTACCTCAGCTAATGCTGTAAAGTATGGAGCCCAATTACTTGCCCATTGCAATAGGTTATAGGTTACAATTAACAACAGAGCCCAAACTATTAAATTCAACTGACATTTATTTTTTAGATATAATAATAAACACTCATAAAAAAACTATAAAACTATAAAAAAAAAAATTTTAAAAAGTATGCAAACATGTAAATTGTACACAAGGCAGTTTTTACAAAAATGTAAGTACAAAATTATGTTTATAGGCTACTCCAATTAGTTGTTGAATATAATCATTTACACAGTGGTTGTCATAACTTGTTTTCATGACAGATTTGTTTATACATATGCCTATACTAAATAATTAAGTCGTCACTAACAGGTTAAAGGGGTCATATGATGCGATTTCAATTTTTCCTTTCTCTTTGGAGTGTTACAAGCTCTTGGTGCATAAAGAAGATCTGTAAAGTTGCAAAGACTAAAGTCTCAAATCCAAAGAGATATTCTTTATAAAAGTTCAGGTCTAGGTCACTATGTGGAAATATTAGCATAATCATTTATCTTGCTGGGCTGTGGATACTGAATGACTTTTCTGAGGTAAATGTAATGCTACTTGACATATTGTTTACATATTGATGTCTTTCCTCGGTTAAAACAGTGATTGTGGGATTACACAGCTTATTTCCTGCTGCAGTAAAGAGTGAAGGATGATCGCGTTCACTCGAACTGAGGCGATCTGTCACCCACATCAAAGAGCGTTATAACGGCATTTATTGTTTGAATTTCCAAATAAAATGGACAGTACACTCTTAAAAATAAAGGTGCTTCAAAAGGTTCTTCAAGCGATGCCATAGAAGAACCATTTTTGGTTCCACAAAGAACCATTCAGTCAAAGGTTCTTTAAAGAACCATCTCTTTCTTACCTTTTTATAATCTGAAGAACCTTCTTTCACCACAAAGAACCTTTTGTAAAACAGAAAGGTTCTTCAGATATTAAAGGTTCTTTATGGAACCATTTAGACAAAAAGGTTCTTCTATGGCATCGTGAAGCACCTTTATTTTTATTTTTTATAGACCAGTATGGCTATTTTTACTCCCTTCTCCCTAGCTGTTCATTGATTTATTCATTTTAGCTGTTTTATTGTTTTGTCCTGTCATTTTGACTGTACTAATTCCCCTCCTTCTCTTTCTCTTTTACACTCTCTGGTTCTTTATAGCGTGCTTGCTGCAGTCGGAGCTGGTGAATTATGAGCGGGTTAAGGAATACTGTTTGAAGGTACTCGGACACCAGCAGGATCACTTTAAGGCCATGTACCGTGCTGGGATTGCCTTCTACCACCTGGGAGACTACGAGTGTGCCCTGCGTTACCTACGTGATGCCAAGTGCCGTGAACCCACAGGTGGGCTTTATGATCACTTTAATATTATATACAGTAGTGCTTCTCAAATTATTTTACACTGGATCCAAGAAGTGAGTCAACACTATCTAAATTGTGTGTGTGTTCTTTTTTTTTACAAGCTGATAATTATCTTATATCGATATTTATATCTGGTTGATCTGATTATGTGGTTGGTATTCTGTTCATTTTGTCTAAATTGTTTTAAATGCTGCAAGTGGATTTAGAAATAAAACTATAATACAATTAATTATATAATTCTAATAAATAATATAATCAAATTATAATGTATAACAACACATATTTTTGTATTAAATGTATTTTGTAAATATATTTAAATTTAAATATTTGTACATATTTATTTTGAGATTTGCTAAAGATTTATCTGTGTTATTAAATTATTAGTGTTTTTTTTTAAGTAAGTGTTAGATGATGGCAAAGGTAATGTAAATGTAAAAAAATGGGAAATGAGCATGTCTAAATGACAAATTCCGTCATACTGGCCGATAACCAGAGCTTATCATGCAAAGGTAATTAGAAATGCCCTTAAAATCAAACTGAAATGTATTTATAGGCACAATATTAATATACTTTGACAGATGAATTTGCTCCAAAACATCCATGACCCAGTGTTATTTTAGTATTATTTATGTACTATTATACATAATATATACATATGTACTATTATAGTATTTCGTAATATTTTGAATTACCTTTTCTTTTTATTTTCATTTTCCTTTTAGTTTGTGTATTAGTATATTGCTATGTGCTTTTGTGATTTTTATTCGCTTATTTATATTTCTATATAGGTTTAATTTATTTTTATTTCAGTTTTAGTTTTAGTAATTCAGAACTTATATTATTTTCAGTTAGTTCCCAAGGCAAAATTTCTAATTATTGTTTCAGTTTTTACATTTTTGTTTTTGATCTATATTT
>NW_015626391.1:15824-26003 GCF_001515625.1 Sinocyclocheilus rhinocerous
TAATCAGTTAAACTAGCTAGCTGTTTTTATTGTTGACGTTTTATTAAATTTTTATATCTAAATGTTAGTGAAAAGAATTTAAAAAAAAAACTTTTAGATATCAATCCGCATATGTGATGGACATTGGTTATCATCATCTTTGGTATCTACTTTTAAGGCATCTAGAGTAAAACAGCTTCATATTTAACAAAGCATATGCAAAACGCTTGAACCGGAAGCGACGAGACCTGTTTAACAGAATACAGAAGTCTGTCATAAACCCTACTGAAATAGCACAGACTAAAAGACCCATCTTGGGATTTAAGAATCTGAATCAATAACAATTTGTTAAAATGAAGATACATAAAACTAGGAGCGTTACGCAGATATATTTGTTCGGTACACATGCATGCATACAGAACCGAAAGACCCCTACAAAAAATTTCCGGTACGTTACAACGCTAACACTAAACATATGAAGTATAAGATGTTTTACCTGACTGCAGTGTATCTTGAGTTTCTGCAGGCTTTGAAAAACTTTTTGTCTCCTTTTGACTACAAACTCCTCCTCCTTCGTATGTAGAGAGTGTGCGATTCTCACCTCACTGCTCCAATGTAGATATAGACAGACATACTAATATTTCGTATATTTTTTTAATATTAGATTTGAATACAGTTAACTTAATTATGAACAGATCGCAGAATGATCCAGTTTGTAATAGACATTAACTGTGTTTATGCAGTACTTATGTACAATTGCGATCGAAATTATTCAACCCCCTGGAGACCGTAATAATTTACAAATGTAAGCTTTTCTAAAGATTCAGATTATTATTATATATTTTTTTTTTTTCCAAAAATTGCATCTATACAGTTTAGTAGCAAATTAAAAGTGATAATGTCAATATATATATATACACACACACCTTGCTACGTGTACTGCGTTAGGCTAACCGGTTGAGTAATTCTGTACGTTAATGTTTAGAGCCAGTTAGATTTTTTTTTATTTTTCATCAACTTTACGTTCTCAGAATCACTCAAATGTGTGTTAATAAACTCTCTCTCTAATAGTTTACTGATGCTTTGGTTGAATTGTTTTCATAAAACTTTGTTCTCGGCAGGCGGCAGCAAAATGTCTCGCAGGTCAAGGGGGTTGAGTAATTATAATGAAGTGCACAGATTTCATCATTGCTGGAATCTGAGCAGGATTACAGACCTTTCCTGGAGTTTGGATGCACTCATCTGTAATACAAAAGAGTCAACATTCAAGTTACACAATCCTACCTCAAATATAAATTATTAAACCAGTGTTTTGTTTTTTCTTTAAATGTAAGTTGCTAACAGTGGTAGTTCTAGATTTAACCAAAGCAATAAGCCCGAAGAAGCTGTGGTTTACAGTGGCTTTATAACAGTTAAGGGGCGTGGTTAAATCTAAATATTGAGAAAATCATCTTTAAAGTTGTTCAAATGAAGTTCTTAGCAATGCATATTACTAATCAAAAATTAAGTTTTGATATATTTGCAGTAGGAAATTTACAAAATATCTTCATGGAACATGATGTTTACTTAATATCCTAATGATTTTTGGCATAAAAGAAAAATCAATAATTTTGACCATACAATGTATTTTTGGCTATTGCTACAAATATACCCCAGCGACTTAAGACTGCTTTTGTGCTCCAGGGTCACATTTATGCTATTGTTGTCACTTAGAAATATTAAGACATTAATTCTAATTGCCTGTTGTAAAAGCTTTACAACATATACTCACTGTTCTTGTCTAGTCTTGAAAATTCCAGAGATTCACCAACAACAACAGCAACCGTTTTCTCTCGGATCGGGCAGAAGATGCTCTTTTATAGGACTCTAGATCTCATCATGAGGGGTGGAGATGATGAATAGATGATGAATGTGGACTTCAGACAACAGAAAAACAAAAGTTCTTCCATGGAATTTCTTTGTAACTGGAGGGGAGGGTGGAGCGAAAAAGCTTCATGTGAAAATGAGGTAAACGTCAAGGTCAAGGTGGTATTTATTGTCTCCCTTAGGAGAAATTTGTTTTGGATAAGAGAACTGGTGCACATCAACACACAAAAAACAGAGAACATTAACAGCCAGTAATCTTATAATCCTACATCATAAAAACATTTACCGTGTAAATAATAAATTACTTTTCAACTCCACCCTCAGTTATCTGATATACCAACTATTATATAACAATTTTCCTTTTTCTTCCCTTTTAAACATCCTGCCGTAATTGCTCGATAATTAATTTAACAGACAATGGGACAAATTAATATTTATATTGATTATTCCTACATAATGGAACCCCGTATTTACAACATATACTCACTGTTCTTGTCTAGTCTTGAAAATTCCAGAGATTCACCAACAACAACAGCAACCGTTTTCTCTCGGATCGGGCAGAAGATGCTCTTTTATAGGACTCTAGATCTCATCATGAGGGGTGGAGATGATGAATAGATGATGAATGTGGACTTCAGACAACAGAAAAACAAAAGTTCTTCCATGGAATTTCTTTGTAACTGGAGGAGAGGGTGGAGCGAAAAAGCTTCATGTGAAAATGAGGTAAACGTCAAGGTCAAGGTGGTATTTATTGTCTCCCTTAGGAGAAATTTGTTTTGGATAAGAGAACTGGTGCACATCAACACACAAAAAACAGAGAACATTAACAGCCAGTAATCTTATAATCCTACATCATAAAAACAGTACCGTGTAAATGATAAATTACTTTTCAACTCCACCCTCAGTTATCTGATATACCAAATATTATATAACAATTTTCCTTTTTCTTCCCTTTTAAACATCCTGCCGTAATTGCTCGATAATTAATTTAACAGACAATGGGACAAATTAATATTTATATTGATTATTCCTACATAATGGAACCCCGTATCTTCTGCCAGAATTCATCAGCACATACTCAGGGTACAACACATGCGAAGAGTCCAGTAAAATCTTGTTGGCCTGCTGGATCGTACACAACTCAAAAATGTCTTGTAAAGAACTGAGTGTCTGTTTCCCCATAGTTTTTCCTGCCACTGTCACCAAGTTATTTATTTGAGCTCTCACTGTTAAACTCCCAAACCATACAATGACTCCATATCTTAAAACAAACTTTATCGTTGCTTTATAAAAAATTTGCATTATATTTTTGCATTATTATATTTGCAGTCCCCCACTGATCTGGGGTCTATGATGACCTCTTCCGTTTTCTTAACATTAATCTGCAAATAGTGGTCGTCACACCAGCCCACAAACCCTTCTACAGCATCTTTGTAGTCTTTAATAATGAACTGGTTTGATTACTGACTGATGCTGTCATAAAGAGTAAATAAAAATGGTGAACTTACACACCCTTGTGGTGCCCCTGTACTACTTACTGCAACACCAGACAGCACTGACTTAAACTTCACCTGTTGTATCCTATTTGTTAAAAACTAATAATACCAATTAATAATAAAAGGATTGACTTGTAAATTAACTAATTTCTCCAATGTGAGATTGGATCGAGTTAAACACAGAACTAAAATCAATAAAAAGAAATTGCATAAGCATAAGCACCCGGACTCTCCAGATGCTTTAACACAAGATGCGTTAATGTAGAAATTGCATTGTTAGTGCCACGATTACTTTTGAATGCAAATTGGTACTGATCTAAGGATGGCTCAACTTCCTTACGCAGCTCTCCTATTATTATCTTCTCAAATTATTTCATAATATTCGATGTTAAGGCCACTGGCCTATAATCATTATTGTCCTGCGGACACTAATTTTGATTTTTTTCCAAAAGCTCTGGTACTATATGCATATCAGTTGAGAGCTGGAAAAGGCGATACCAGGCTGGTGTGAGCTCCTCAGCAAATGTCTTCAAAAGAAAGCATGACATACCATCTGGTCCTGTTGCCTTGCAAGAGCATAACATTTTAAAAACCCTTGTAACATCCCCTTGATATATTAATATGTGTGTTTGTTTAAAGCGTTTTTATTCTAATATGCTGTTTTGATTTCTGCAGTTGTTCTGGTATCATTACTGGAGTCGTGAGGAGCTGACGGTCAATCTCAGCCTCCTTGCAGAAGAAGAAAACTTGTTATATAATCTCGTTATAATACTGCATTACTGATGCTCTCACTCTCACTTACTGATTTTATGGTATTGCTTTGGGAAATTCTTTCTCTTATTATAGCTTGCCTTATGCAGAGTGTCTGATAAAAGCAGTGAAGCTTTCTGAAATATTAAGAGGAAGGTCAAATTGAATTTTCACATTGAAACTTGGTGTGGAAAGTCCAGAGAGAGAGCAACAGAGAAAACCAGTGCACTTTTAATGTAGCTTATAATTGGGGAAATCTGCACTAGGGAAAATGTATCTGCTTAGCCAAAGAAGGGTATATATTTAATAGTTTAAACAGGCGCTGCTTATTTTACATGCCTGTTTTGATGTTGATATATCTGAAGATTCTCAGACTATGTGAAGGTTTTAGTTTGGTGTTAAAAGTATTTTTTGAAATGCAAATCAGAAATTAAATCAGTTTCCTTGGAACTCACACATAATAAACTCATGGACTGTATATTAACTCAGCATTTTGATTTTTGTTAATCATTATATGTAGTTTTGAGTTAAACATTTGTAATAATTTACGATTACCGGTGTTCATGTGCTAGTTTTAACACAAAGGCGATTCTTGCTAAACGCAATAAAGTTTTAATGCAGCCCAAACACTTTAAGATCGAAGTTCAATGAGGAAATGCCAAATAAAAAAATTATCTTAATAATCTAACCTGAATAGAGTCTAAATTCATAAAAGGTCTATAATACATGTCACGATTGTATATTATTGACATTAGATTAACAATTACCTCAATTTTAAATAATAAAGACATTTTAAATAAATGTTATTGTATCCCTCTGTTATTGTATTTTGTCTTGGTTTTGTAAAATGTTGTTTGTAAAATGAATTGTAAAATACATTATGTACTAAATGTTATGTGATGTGACTTATCCAAACAAGTAATTATAAAAAATAAAAATAAAAAAAACATGCACAAATAAATGAATCAAATTCTAAATAATTCTAAATAAATAAATAACCAACCAACCAAGTGGCACAGATATTAAATCACTAAACATTAAATTGTAAGTATAAATTTTAATATATTTATATGTAAAATGTAAATATTTACAATACATTTATATATTTATTATTATATTTAATTTTCTTAATTTTTCATTGTTTTTATTTAATACTTACATGTAAACGGTTTTAATTTTAATATATTTTTAAATGTATAAAAGCGTAAATTGAAAATTTAAAAAGCCTTTCTACAGTTTATCTCTCAGAGGTATTGCTGCATCTCCAAGTGGGCGTGGCTGATTCAAATGGGTTAAAGAGAAGGTCCATACCTAACCCCACCCCTAATCTTAACCCCACTGACTTGAAGGTCTCCGCCTACTTGTGGCATAAGCTCCTCCCACTTTTGCAAAGGTGAAAAGATGACGTTACATCAATCAAGTCCAACCTACAGTGTCCATCTGTACAATAAACTAATGGCATTTGATTATTTTTAAAACTTTTATTTTTATTTTATTTTTTGTAATGTTCAGTGAAATATACAGTATAATGAAATCATTTTTTTTTTTTATGTATGAAATTAAAATATTTTAAATTATTTACACAAAAAATAGATTTTTATGTATGTATGGATTTTTTTTCTTCTTCTTTCTTTCTCTGTGATAGGTGTAAATACACCGTTGGGAAAATGAATGAAACTATAGTGAGAGTGCAGGTTTATTTTCTAAAAATCCAAGCATGCCCATAGTTGAAGAAACATTTGTAAACCTATTTACATATCATGTTATATAATATTACAATTCTACATTATATTTTATTTTCTTACATTATTTTATTTTCTATATAATAATTTATTTTCTATATTATACTCTATTTTCTTACATAGTTTCTTGCATAGATTATTCTTATTTTCATTACATGAATTTCTTCTGCTGTGAGTTGAATTCTCTTTAGATTTGGCTATTTTGGGGTTATTGTGAAATAAAAGCTTTGCATCATCACACTCTGTTGGGAAATCTGACAACAAGATTCACAACATCTTACACAATTCTCAACACTGCTCCCAAAAAATGTTCACTTATTTTACAGTTTTTGACAACTATTATTGTTTTAACCACCTTGAACATAATTTAGTGGAATAATTCAGATTTAAAAAAAAAAAAATTTTTTTGTGTGTGTGTGTGTGATTTTTAAAATGTTTTTTTTTAAAGCCTTGCTGTGATCAAAGCTGAATTTTCAGCATCATTACTCCAGTCTTCAGTGTCACATGATCTTCAGAAATCATTCTAATATTAAATATTAACAAAATATTAACATGAATATTAACAGTTGTGCTGCTTTATATTTTTGTGGAAACTGTAATACGTTTGATCATTTTAATATGTCCTTGCTGAATGAAAGTATTCATTTCTTAAAAAAAATAAATAAATACTTATCCCAAACTTTTGACCGGTAGTCTATACTTTTTTTTTTTGTAACAATTTTTTGCTGGGTAACAATTTTATATGTCTATTTTAATTAATTTTTTTAGAATTTAATATTGTTGTAATATTAACATATTCATTAGAAGTTTCTGGTCATTTTCAGTTGCATATAATCAACACTTAATGTGTTAAAATGACATGTCTCAGTGTGTTAAAACTCTTGCATGTTTTGATGCATCTTTATCTTCATATTTTTATTTCATATTTACATTTAAAATGTTTCAACTTTACTGTATTTTTGCATTTGGATTTGATTATACAGTTTATTGAACATTAACAAAATACTATGAATTGTTGGCTAATAAATGACTTCTGCATGATTTGTAATGCCACATTTGTTTTAGGTTTATAGTTAAGGCAACTTCACGTTGATGATAATGTAAAAATGTTAAAGAAATGTTAAAGAAACAGGATGAAATATAAGTTAACCTGTGCAACATTTGACCTTGTGTTTTACAGCAAACGTGCATGAATCTTTTTCGTTTCTAACATTTCAGAGAAAAGACCGCCTATGAACGTGTTCAATGAGAGCAACCTGATGCCTGCGAATCAAACTCCTAATTTTTAACTCACATTTTTAACCCTCACCCACACACTTATCTGATGACTTGACCTTCAGCAATTATTGGAAAGGAAATTTCATGAAAGAACATTGTGTGCTCTCTATGTGTGATTATATATAAGTTCATGTTTTTACTGTATTTTTCCATCAAATAAAAGCAGCCTTGGTGAGCAGAAGAGACCTCATTCAAAAATATTTTAAAAATCATATAATATTCAAAAAAATATTCCAAACCTTTGACTGGTAACTACCACAAGGATATAAATGAACAGTTGTAGTCCTTATATGGTAACTTATGTAAATAATTCCCATTTGATGTATGACTTGAGTAATTTACGGAAAGCCAAAAATAACTTAAATATGCAATAATGTGATATAATATTATTGTCATTTTTACAAAAATACATATATATATATATATTTTAAAAAAAAATCTAAACCTTTTTTTTAAATCAAATTTATCAAATGATTCTAAAAAAAAAAAAAGTTCAGATTATAGATTTCAACTTTAATATCAACACAATTGTTTTACAGATGTGAGCATTCGAATCCCAGCAAAGGTCAGATTCCTATGTGGAAGCAGTAAAATAAAAACTGAACTGCATTACTTGAATAAACTGGATTATTCTGAGAATAACTAATCAAAGTGAACCACAGACCAAATTGTATTCAAATCTAAAATCAAAAATAGATTAAATATCAGTAGGCGGTCTTTCTGTGTCGCAGCAGCAGTGAGGTGAGAATCAAACACTCTCTGAATAATAATGAGGAGGAGTTTGTAGTCAAAAAAAGAAAAACTGTTCTTCAAAACCTGCAGAAACTCAAGATACACAGCAATCGGGTAAAACATTTTATGCCATATATCTTCCTGCTATTCTTTCTTCCTATAAATGGTGCTGTATTTGATGAACATCAAATGTTTGCAAAATCAAACGATTGTGTATAATCCCAATATTCTATATATGAGCAATATCACACTCGTACCCATGGCATGTGATATCGCTCTATATCAGACTGGCTGTGATTCAGCCGTGATATAGAGCGATATCACACGGGTGATACTGCGTTTATACAACAGTTCAATGGAACAGGTGTGTAAACAAATAAGAAACAACCACGGAGTGTCTTAAAAAAAATTGAATGCAGAACTACTTTCTTCAACCACGGACTCAAATCTTGGTTTGACAGTTTAACAGCTGAGCCCAAGCCTCCATTACTAATTCAAAAACCTTACTTTAGAACTAGTAACGAAGGAACGTTGAGTTGCTTTATTAAAAGCCTATTGTGGAGTTTGTAATTATTTTACAATAATTGTGCTGTGTAAATAACCAGGAGAAAACCTTATTTTTAGAGAACAGTTTATTAATTCATTGGAACAGAGGCAATCATAGTTGTAACCCAGCTAACAATTTTTGGTTCCCAAAAAGTTAGTTTTTATGGTTTATTTTTGGTTAGCCAGGAAAGTTTTCTTAACTTGATTTTGGTTTGTAGAACGTTCCCACAACGTTACTCTAACGTTCCCAGAATGTTCGTTTTTTTTTTGGTTTGTAGAATGTTATTCTAACATTATTATAGCATTCTCAGAACGTTAGTTTTTGGTTCCCAGAAGGTTAGCCTTTGGTTTATAGAATGTTATTCTAACGTTAATCTAACACTCCCCTAATGTTATTATAACGTTCCCAGAACGTTATTTTGTTAAGGTTTGTTTTTGGTTAGCCAGGAAAGTTTTCTTAACGGAAATAGAATGTTCGTTTTTAGTTTGTATAACGTTATTATAACATTATTTTAACGTTCCCTTAATGTTATTATAATGTTTCCCTATGATCACCCCACTGTACATCAGTAATCATCCAGCACACTCGTGACCCAGTATAGTATAAGCAGCATGGAAATGATCTGTATGGATGCCTAATCAGTATTATAAAAACCATATCTTGTTTTTATCTATTGTTTTATATATTACAAACCAACAAATTTATGATTTCTGTTATCACTCTATGCTTAAAACCCTGGCTTAATATTATAATTTAAAACGTGTATTGATTGATCCAATTTCTGTATTTTAATACATGCTGCATTAAGCGAATTTCAGGGCTCTGTAAGTCATTACACAAAAACACCTGCAACGTTTTCATTGGAAAGATAGTTTTACAAGGTTATAAAAATAACCTAAGAATAACCATTAGGGAACATTCTGTATAAGTTATTTTTAGGTTATTTTAAAAATAATCACCCTGCAACATTCTGGGAATGTTATTTTATGGTTGCAAAAAAATTACCTAAAAATAACCATTAGGGAACGTTCTCTATAAGTCATTTTTAAGTTATATAATAATAACCACCATGCAACATTTGTTATTTAATAATAACCAACATGCAACATTTTTTGTTACGCTGGTTGAAAGTCTCTTCACATCACGATAGCAATCATTAAGTTAAGTGGTCTAAATGTATTTATCTGTATTTATATATTCTGTGGAAGGCGTAGGACCAAGAAATGTTCGTCCAATCAAAACGCTCGGTCCAAGCGTTTTAATTGGCTTTCCTACCTGCCTGTCAATGTATGTATTAGCATGCCTCTGCACACCGGGTTCGCGCAGACAGGATACGTCATCAGCACGTTCACGCAAGCTGTGCAGACAGAGCGAGAATGGCAGACAAACATCAATAACCCGATCTTCCTTCCTGGTATTGTAGCACTTTTAAAGTTTTCTCACCGGTGAACGACACATGATGTAGCCCAGCGCTTCCCAATTCCTGTCCTCGCGCCCCCCGCTCTGCATATTTTGCATGTCTCGCTTAGTTAACACACCTGATTCAGATAACCAGCTCGTTAGAAGTGAGCTACGTGCATGAACTGTATTCTGATCTATATGATCCCTACACAGTGTTCATTGCTCCCTACTCTCTGAGCAGGGGAAATTCAGAACATTAATTCATGGATTTGCACTGCGCAACGTCTTCACACACATCACACTCACACACACACGTCTTCACATCCAGTGCGAGGACTGACTGGAATTGGGAACCGCTGATGTAGCCTATTGTAATGTTGTCTCTGGT